>NC_056732.1:1666919872-1667219872 GCF_019279795.1 Protopterus annectens
TTTTCTCACACAATCCATCCACCTGTTTGCTGGATGCCTCATTTCCTCTTTCCTTCTTCCTGTCTGTCCCACATCATCTTCTCTAGATTGTCTTCTGCTTTTCTGCACATGTGCCCGAACCACCATAATCTGCTCTCTTTGACCTTTTCTGAAATTGGAGCTATTTCGGCTTCTGCTCTTATGTCCTCATTTCTTTCTCTGTCACACAGTGCGCATCTTACTACCCATCTCAAGCACTTCATCTCCATCACCTCTAGCTTCCTCATCTTCTCTGACTTTACTGCGCAGGTTTGGGTACCATATAATAGTACTGATCATACAATTGTTTTATAGGATCATACGAGGTTGCTAGGCTATTGTCCCTGAGGCCCTTATAAGCTTAGCCAAGAGTTTACCCCATGTTTAGACAAATCAGCACCCAATGCCCCTGTCCAGCAGGGACACAGGTGGAATCCCAGTGGTATATTTTCTGTTTCCCATCCCAGTTATCCAGGTTGTGCTTAAAAAGGGGTAAAGATGTATTCTGCTTGATGTGGAGAGGGAGTCTATTCCATAGATTGGGGAGTCTCTGGGACAAAAATCTCTCCTGCCAAGTCTTGTTGATGTTTCAGACCAGAGTGAGACTGCGCATGCGGGTTACTTGAGTGGAGCTTGACTTGCGGATATGCAGCAGTCCCATCAAGATGGAGTCTGTAATTATCTTGTATGCCAGACAGACGTCACCTCTGAGGAGTCTGTATGAAACTGAGTAGAGGGATAGGGCTTTTAGCCTATCTGTGTATGGTAGATATTTGAGGCCCTGGATTCTCCTGGTTAGGAACCTCTGTGGTCTCTCCAGCTGCTGCATGTGCTTTGCCAGGTACATGCCGAAAGGGGCATTGTACTCAATAATGGGTCTTATGAGGGAAGAATACCGAGATGTTATGACCTCCTTATCCCTGGAAGAGATACCGTTACTTATGAGGTGGACCATGTATTAGGCTTTATGTACAGTGGAAGCAACATGGTGGTCAAAAGTCAAGTTGCTATCAACCTGGGTGCCCAAATCCCTCATGACTGATTGCATGCTTAGGACATTGTTATTAATGTGATAATTTGTGGAGACATCACTCTCCCCAAAGGGGATGATGATGCATTTTTTAGTATTCAGCTTGAGGCCATCTTTCTGGCACTAGTCATTTGTCTGAGTGAGACCCTCTTGGAGGATTGTCCACATTACTAGGGGATATGATGACAGCACCCAGCTTGCAGTCATCTGCAAACTTGGTCAGCCATAGCCCACTGGTTTTGGCCTGCACCTCAGAAAAGTATATACCAAATAACATGATTGATTTCAACAACTGGCTAAGTTTCTGGTGTCATTCTAAGGGAATCCAGTATCTGTCTGCCTGGGATGACATGATTGACAGACCTCCATGCTTTGCCAGAGATGGCCTGCATCTGTCACCTCTGGGCTTCCAGATACTGGCCAAGGCTCTTGCCACCCCTATAGTGCATTTTTAGGCAGTGTTCTAAAGACCAAATTACCACCATAACAGTTACAAACAAATGCAATCTGAGGGTCATGCTGCTCAATGCTAGAAGTTTAAATCTCAAAATGAACTCGCTTGAAGCACTCCTTAAAATGGAGAACATCACATTTGTGCTGTAACAGAGACCTGGTTCAAGGAAGCAGAAAGCACCCCTGCACTACCAGGCTATAACTCATTCCACACCTTTCTTCCACAGAACTTGGACTGAAGCTCCAAAGGTGGTGGTGTTTCCATATTCATAAAGGATGTGCACACCTCCAGACTAGTAGCCCAACATAATGCATCTGTAATACTTCAGGTGCAGCTAACATTGGGTAAGACAGCGATTCAGGTTGTAGCCTGCTACAGGTCCCCAACCATGTCCCAAGACTCACACTCCACATTCCTAAGCACCCTGGAGAATATTAGGGTCCAACCTAACACTCTCATACTGGGCGACTTCAACTACCCCTCCATTAACTGGGAAAACTACTCATGTACCAATACACTTGCCCAACATTTCCTGGAATTCATTAATTCAAGTGCCCTGGACCAGCTCGCTCTTACCTCCACTAGAGGTAGAAGCATCCTTGACCTGGTCATTACTAACATGAGCGACCGTTGCTCTACACCAGTAGTCAACTCCTCCCTGGTTAGATCCGTCCACAAACTAATCACCTTGGAAATCCACATCCCTCCCACCCCCCACAAAGGTATCCACCATGAAAAACTTCTCCAAAGCTAACTTTGGCCTCCTAAAGACAGAGTTGGCTAACTTCACGGCACCCATGCAAATGGAGAATAGTTGCATGAGGGCCGAATCATACACTAATGCAATGTACAAATACGTGCACAAATGCATGGATCTCACCATACTCAAAAGAACCAAGACGCTCTCCTCCAAAAAAAGGAAGCCAATCTGGTGGTCCCCTGCCATAAACAAACTCTACAAGAGAAGGAGGAAACTGATGCGGAATAAGGTGAAGTCCCAAGACTGGAAAAACTCCCTTATCAGCTTCAACAAAAAGTTGAGATCCCTTATCAAATCCTCTAAAGCTAGTTATGAAAACAGAATTACAGCAGATAGTAAAGATAACCACAAGGTCTTCTACAGTTATGTAAAGAATCTCCACAGCAATACCCAAATTTGCTCTGAGCTACTGCACAATGGTACCTCCTATACTGAGCCAACAGATATTGCCAATATACTGGCCAACAGATTCAGTGCCAACTTTACCCCCTCCCCTCCCCCCCAAGTGACCAGTCACAATACCAGTAGATTGCCAGGCACCCAGTATTACTGCTGCACAGATTAAAACAGCACTGTCCAAGGTCAAGAATACAGCTTCTAAGGGACCTGACAATATCCCTGGATGTGTTCTACATGAACTACAAGAGTGAAATGGCACTTCACCTTTGTGCCCTGTTCAATCATAGCCTCACATCAGGCTTTGTTCCTACCAAATGGCGCACTGCTACAGTCATCCCTTTCCACAAAGGAGGATCGACTACAGACCCTGGGAACTATCGCTCCATTAGCCTGACAAGTCTGATATGCAAAGCTATGGAACACATCATCATGGACCTAATAAACAAGGATATAGGGAATCTCCAAACTCTGGATCCCACACAGTTTGGTTTTGTGAAGGGTAGATCATGCCTGCTCAACTTGGTCAACTTCTTTGAGTCAGTCACCAGAGCTGTGGATGAAGGCAAGCCGGTTCATACAGCCTACCTTGATCTGGCCAAGGCCTTTGATACCATTCCCCACTCAGGAATCATAGAAAAACTCACTAAGGTAGGCATCAACCCCTATATCACTAGGTAGGTTGCAAAATGGCTCACAGGTAGAACCCACAGTGTGAAAGTAGCTGTCTCCAGTTCAGACTGCCGACTAGTCACAAGTGAAGTCCCACAGGCTTTGGTCCTGGGTCCTCTCCTGTTTGGTATCTACTTCTCTGAAGTCCAGGCCAACACGAAGGGACTCTGGCTGACAAAGGTCACAGACGATTGTAAGTTGTGAGCTATTATTAACACCCCGAGTGATGTTGGCATCCTACAGAAAGGCCTCACTGAGACCAACGACTGGTGTCAGAACTATGGCCTTAAGCTCAATGCCAAAAAATGTGTCATCATCCCCTTTGGGAAAAACCTAGCTCCCATGAATTACCACATTGATGGTAGTCTACTGAACACAGAAGGCATTATAAGAGATCTGGGAACACAGGTTGACAGCAACCTTTCTTTTGACTACCACATTGCTACTGTGGTCAGAAAGTCCTTCTATGTGACACATCTCATTACTAAGGGTTTTGCATCCAGGAAGAAATAGGTCATTGTCTCCCTCTACTCTTCTCTCATTAGGCCAATCATTGAGTACAATGCCCCATTTGGCAAGTACCTCACTAAACACCTGCAACAACTGGGGATGCCGCACAATTACCTCACAAAGAAGATCCTAGGCCTTAAACATTTGTCCTATATGGACAGACTAAAAAAACTCCAACTATTCTCTGTTTCATATCACCTACTTAGAGGTGATCTCTGCTTGACTTACAAAGCCATGTCTGACTCAGCTCTGTTAGAAATGCTACATCGAAAGAAATCCCAATCCCTCCACACCACACATTCCATTTTTTTTTTTTCTGCTTTGACTCCATCTCCTACTGCACATGCCCAGTAATGTAGCAAGGCATCAACATACAATGCGCATCAGTGAGCATGTCAGTATATTCTGAGAGTGACATAACCCCGCAAGACATCCCCACCCCCTCCATTAAAGCCAGTGCTCCAATGAGATCCCCGGTCTCCACTGGTGATTCATCCACAGGAGCATGTGCTTTAGGTATGCACTCCCACACCTTTCTCCTACCAAGGAGAGGTGAGCTAGGCAAGCCACATCACTCCTTGCCTCCCATGTCAGCTCCAGCAAACGCCCAAACCATTAATTGAACTCTGGTTGCCTTGGTCATAATCAGAGTTTATCCTACTCTGCCGATGGAGCTGGCTTACATTCCATTTTGCAAAGAATTATGGGAAGTCCACTGAAAGATATAAATGTGGTGGTGTGTTGTGATGATCTTTTAGTTATGGGGAGAATAAAAATGAACAAACATCTCAACACCTTACAGAAAGTGTTGCAGAGAATGCATGACTGTGGTGTAACAACAGTTAAAAAAATCAAAATGTGAGTTTGGTAAGCCATAGACTGAACATTTGTAAAAGACGTTGAGTAAAACAGGAATATCTTTCAACTGAGATGGGAAAAGTAATTCATGATACATTCACCGCCCTAAAAAGCATTGCAAAATGGAATGTAAGCCAGCTCCATCGGCAGAGTAGGATAAACTCTGATTATGACCAAGGCAACCAGAGTTCAATTAATGGTTTGGGCGTTTGCTGGAGCTGACATGGGAGGCAAGGAGTGATGTGGCATATGAAATAATTGCAGGCTTTCCTTGGTTTGGTTAACTGTTTTGATAAGTTTGTCCCTAACTAGTATACAGTAGTGGTATCCTTGCACAGGTTGCTAAAGGAAAAGGCCATGAGAAAGGAAATGTGAGCAACAAAATATGTTTTACAGATGTGAAGAAATACTGATGCATTATAATGTAATGGTATGTTTCAGCCAAAAGCTGTCACTTATGCTTTTATGTGATGCAACCACTTCATACCTCTTGACCTGTTAGCACAATAAGGGGGGACAAAGGCTCAAAAATTAGGACAGATTTTAAATATTGTTTTTTTTTTTAACTTAGAAATTTGCTAGAATAACAGGATTTGTGCTAGCATGCATTTTCTGAAGGATATGAAGTCTGAAATGCACATCTATGTCATTTATTGACTTCAGTCCTCAGTGATTTGCCAGAAAAACACAAATTTTATGAGTGACACAACAAAAATATGAGGTGAAAATCTGGACAGTTAAGAGGTATGACCAACTTCTAGGAGTAATGGAGCTGTATTTTAGCATATTATACTCTCAGGTGAGGACAGATCAACTGCTTACACAAATATTCTTCCTACAAGGAAGTATTCTCAGAGGAAGAAGAGCCTCTTGAAAACAGCTGGAATTGAGATCTTTATAAAAGGTTAGGAGCAAACTACATAGGAAAAAATGAGAATTGTGGGAACAATACATACAACATTTAAATATGGGAGATGTTCCCAGTGCAAGGTTATTATAGAGGCAAAGGAAATTTATTTAGAAAATTATCTGAGCTCTAAAGTCACTTTTGTTAAAGGTAATTGTCAAACCACAGGGATAATTTATATGACAAAGTACTTGGGTTGTCCAGCATTTTCTGTTAGTAAAACAGAGAGACATCTTCATGATAGGATATATGAACATCAGTACCAAATTTTGACTGGCAATGCTAACAATGTCCTGTTTAAACATTCTATGAAATGCCCCTTTTTTAAGAATTATGGGTTTGGGATTTTAGAACGTGTTATGGTAAATCCCAGAGGTGGGGATTTTAAATCCCAGACAGAAGAAAGAGAAGTGAAATGGCAGATAAAACAACATGCCATACAAGTTCCTGGAGTTAATGGGAACATCTCCCTGATGTCTGTACTAAATAATAGGGATATTGTATAAACAAGAAGGCTAGACAAATAGTTTGCCTTGGACATAGTTGAACTTCTAATTATAAGAAGTTTCATTTACTTCATAATAAATATGTGTTTTAGTAATGAAATAATGAATTTTAACATGGTACCTTTAAATTTTTAAGATGGTCATTTATTAGGTAATTAACTATAAGTGTGCTGGTGTTTTTTACAGATTAATTCTGATTAAGTCCCAGTGTGTGGGGATAAAAGCACTAAATCAGCTTTTAAATGTGGAATAAACTTGAGTTTTTAATAAAAAGTCACAAGATTTTGTATCCGGCTGACAGCAGTGTATCTTTTTGGATTGTTTTGTTATTTTTAGGTAAAAGATTTTGATCAGTACCTTTGGTTAGAAAGTTTAAGTTGTTCCCAGGTCACAAGCCACTGTTACTATTTTCTGGTGATGTGAGAGCCTACCCATATATTCAGGGAAATGTAACAACATTATCAGTGTATGATGACCAGGTTGAGCACAAAATGTCCCATTTATGTAGTGATGTAGGTGAACCCCTAAGAATATCCTTTACAGAAACAACTGAACAGGTGCCTTAAGGAATGACTGTGTAAAATGCCATTTGAAGAAGACAATTTTCAAGAAATGACCCTAAACACGAAAATGATAGTGGAGATAAGAAATTAATCATAGGTTCATGGGTGATTACTAAGCTAATGGCACAAGAGTTTTTACAAGGCTAGACAATAATACCTAGGATATGACAATCTTAATCTTAATTCTCCAGATATGGGATGGTGTAGTATCAGGGTTGTGGGTCTTTGGGTGTTGGAACCCTGAGTCATTTTACAAACTGCCTCTGTCCATGAGGGACATGTCAAAACTCCAGGAGTGAATTTACAGTTTCCCATCCATTTATCCAAATTCTTATTGAAGAAAGTGAGAGACAGGCTTTATTTTACAAAGCCGAAGTTTATTCCATAGACGAGGTAGCCTTTGGGTACGAATCTGTCTCTCCAGCAAGTTTTGTTAGTGTCACAAATAAGGTTCAGGATCATGGAATGCATAACCCTTGTATAATATATAACATTTTCATCAGGGCTGGATCAGAGAATGTCTTGTAGGTCACGTATAAGTCCTCACTCAATAAACAATATGAGACAAAATAAAGGGATGGGGCCTTTAGTCAGTCTGCATAAGACACGTGTCTTACGCTTTGTATTTTTTTAGACAGAAACATCTGGGGCCACTCCAGTTGGTGCAAGTACCTAGTTAGATACATGCAGAGGGCAGCATTTTACTTGATCATGGGCCTGATGGGGGTGAGTAAAATGACACTATGACGTCCTTTGATCTTGATATCATGCCTTTACTTATAAGTTGAGCCACACAGAAGGATTTCCTCACCACTGCAGCTACCTGGTGGTCAAAGTTTAGGTTGTTATCTGTGTTCCAAGGTCCCTTACCATTAGCTCTACTTTTAGGGGTGTGCTATCAATATTATAATTTGCAGGGATATTTGATTTACTGAAGGGTATGATTATGCATTTTTTAGCATTTATTCTCAGACCATGGGTTTGGCACCAGTCGTTTTCATTTTTAGGCCTGTTTGCAGGATGTCAACTTTGTTTGGGGATTGCTAAGAGCTTACAGTCATCAGCAAACTTGTTGAGCCAGAGGCCCCCAACATTGGCCTTCACTTTAGAGAGGTATATACCAAACAGGAGGGATCCCAACACTGAGCCCTGTGGAACACTGCTAGTAACAGACATTATCAGAAGAGGATTCACCTATCCAGACAACATGGGTCCTATCAGTGAGCCAGTTGGATATCCATCTGACAATGGAGGGGGTTATGCCTAACTCAGTAAGTTTATCTATGATCTCTGAGTGGGGGATTGTGTTGAAAGTTTTGGCTAGGTCTAGATAAGTGGTGTGCACCGTTTTACCCTCATCCATGACCCTGGTGACTATCTTGAAGAAGTCCACCAAATTGAGCAGGCAAGACCTCCATCTGACAAAGCCAGATTGAGTCTGGTCCAGGTTTTGGCAAATTCCTATGTCATTATTAATCAGGTCTATGATAATTCTCTCCATGGACTTGCAAATAACACTGGTCAAGCTTATGAGTCTGTAGTTCCCTGGGTCATTTGATGGGCCACCCTTTGCAGAGAGATGATTGTTGCAGTCCTGCATTCCTCTGGGACAAAGCTTGTCCAGAGGCGGTGATTAAAGAGGGTTTCCAGTGGCCTTGATAGATTCTGTTTAAAACTATTTAAGAAGCATCCTGGAATGTTGACAGGACCATTGGGATCCATTGGCTTTAACAAGCACAATAAGGACCCTCTTAATGAATGGTAGGGTGATGGTTGTGGGTATTTCTTTGGGTGTGGTAGGAGATGATGGGGGTCAGCAGGGTTACCACCTGTCCCACTTTGCGAGGGACAGTACCTCTTTGTGCAGTTGTGTCCTGCAAAAAAAATAAAGAAAAAAATGGCAAATGTCCTGAGATTTTAGGACAAAATATTTCCTAAGTTTTCTTCAATAGTTGTATAAAATGGTTTACCTTCATAACAGCGAAACACAGTGGTGCGATTGCTTATATGAGCAAATCGTAACCATGAAACTTAAAACAGCAACAGTTGTAAATGTTCAAAAATCAGCAAATTGAAAAGCCGATTCGCTGATTTTCAAACATTAATGTTGAAAAAAAATTAGATAAAGTGTAATACAGGGGGGCAAGCCACCCTGCCCCCCACACCCCCCCTACTTCATTATTCTAACTCCAAGATCGCACTACAGTGGGGAAAGAAACCATTTCCCAATCCCCACTATAGTGCAATCTGCCCCAGAATGTCGAATGTGCAATGAGCGAATCTCACTGTGTGTTCACTCATTGCACATTCAAACCTTTTTCCGTTAGGCGTTTGCAAACTTTGCAAACTGCCTTTCGGAAAATTGCTGTTCGCCCTTGTGCAATATGCACATGTAAAGGTAAACTGTATAAAACAGTTATTTTTTTATCCAAAACACCTAAATGTTATATGAAATAGCATAAGCAACTCAAATGCTACAAGAATAAAAGTGAAGTTCTATCCTTTGTGGTAGTCAGGGGTATGGTTTTTCCTGCAAAACCTGACATTTCTACAAAAATTGTCCCACCTTGAGCATTTGAAAAGGTGGTAACCACAAGGGTGAGAAGTCTGAACTGAATTCGTCAGCCAGCAGGTTTGCTATAGTGTCAGGCTGGGGTGTAAGTGTTGTAGTTCATGATTAACTTGGCACATTGCTGAGTATTTCTACTGACGTTACAAACATAAATACAAAAAGCTTTATGGTCATCTTTTACCTGGGAGGCTATCTTTGCCTCATAGTTTGCTTTGGAAGATTTTACCAGCTCTCTAATTTGTTTGTTTGACTGGTGAGTGACTTTTTGCACTATTTTGTCTGTTCCTTCTTGGCATTGGAGAGGATTTTTTTTCCTCTTGTTGAATAGCTTATTCATGTTAGGTGTCCACCACGGTAGTTTATTTTTGCCAGTAATCACAAATTTGACTCAGAGAGGTACTGCCTCTTCTATGCAGCTAATTATGTGGTTGTACAGTGCTTTTGTGTACAGCTCAGAGTAGGCATCAGTGTCATCCGGGTTTGCAGGGGCTTGGAAGTTTAATGAGCTGTGACTTTGTTTGGGGTAATTAGCCTGAGCAAAGTTATTAACAGGTTTAGAGTTGGATGGGGGCTCTAGGTTAGTTTTAATACTAAAGAAGATCAATTTGTGGTCAGATCTTACCAGGTAGGAGTTAATGCATGGGAGGGAGCAGCACCCCCACCCCATGTTCACAGGAACCAGGTCTATGATATTTGTACCTCTAGTTAGGGAGCTAACTAGTTGCTCCAGGGTGTTTGCATTGACAAAGTCCAAAAACTCTAAGCAAATTAATTATGGGTCGGATAAGTCTCCCAGTGTATAGAGGGGTAGTTGAAGTGGGTCTATATTACATCATTGAACACTTAAATAAGTGAACGATGATTAATCGGGCCCATGTAAGCGAAAGCTTTCAATGTCGAGACCCCATAACAGCAATTTTTTTCCAAGGGGAAAAAAAAATCACTGTTCCAAAAAAAAAAAAAAAAAAACTTTAAAACAGTATAGAAAGTGGGGGGCTTCGCCCCCTCATCCCCCCCCCCACACCCCCTACTTAAATATACCAACTCCAAGATCGCACTACAATGCCGAAAACGGCAAAGTAATGGAAGCAGCCAAGGGAATTCTTTCCCAGGGAAAGAATTTGCTTAAAAGCCACTTCGTTATTTTGCCTTTTCATTCTTTTACGGTCGATCAAGACACATTCGACAGAACGCGTCTTTGATCACGTGATAGGAACCCGCTGAAGTCACCCATAAGTATGGTGTTAGGCTGACTGGGAAGAGATTCCAGTAGTTTTAGGTAGGAATTGTAGTCTTTCAGACTCATTTTAGGGGATCTGTAGCCGGCAAGGATATGACAGAGGGTTGCAACTAAGGTTAGTTGGGCATGGAGCAGCTCAAGTGAGTCATGTTGTTGGACCAGTATAACACAGTGCTTGTCCATTATGAACACTGAGACACCTCCTCCCCCCTTAGTTTTATCCTAAGCTGAGAGGGATCAAAATGTATGAAAGGCATTGTAGCCTTTGATTGCCAGAGTGTTTTCTATGTTTCTGAACCATGTTTCTGTGACTGTACATCATACCTTTCAGCTGTACAGATTTTTGCAGAATGTCCAGATTTTTGCCTTATATTTTTGGCCTGTTACTTATAAAATCGTGTTTTATTTTGGCTCTAGGTGATTAGTCAGTTGGGTAGTTACTGGTGATAGGTTGAGGACTCAGCCTACTTTGACCTACGCCAGGGACTCATGCTATGCTAATGGTGGGAAGGAGTGTATTTGTGTGTCTGCCATAAAAAGCCCAGCAGCCCTGGGTTAATAAGCTACTGGCTGGCTGGTGTCTAGTAGCCCAGTTTCCCAGCCTGGATTGCCTGGGATAGCTCTGTTGCTGTTGGAGATAAAACCAATCAACCTGCCAAATATGAATTGAGAATTGCTACACTTAAGTAGGTTCACTGACAGGATGCAGCTTGGAAGTGGATGACATGATGATATGGAGGAGGCTGGACATCCCATGTATCCAAGAGACAGGATGGAAGGGCAGTGCAGCAAAGCCACTTGGCCTGGGATCCAGACTCTACTACTCAGGAAGGGGACAGGTTAGAAATTGGTGTGGGAATTATTGAGAGAGAGAGGTTTCAGAAGGCACTGGGGGATATAATCAGAATTGGTGACAGACTCATGGCAATCAGACTCCAGTGCCTAATGGCAGTATTCATAATCTCAGCCTATGCCTCACAGCAAGGATTGTGATAGCTCAAAAAGCAGTTGCAGTATCCTACTAGATTAAGCAGGATTATGTGAATTGGCGGTGATAATGGGTTGACTTAAATGCACATATCAGGACAAACAGAACAGGATATGAAGACAGCCTGGATCCATATTGGTGGAACAAAATGAATAAAGGAGGGGAGGCCATTCTAGACTTCTGTCTAGCAAATGGCTTGATAGTAGCCAACACATAGTTCAGAAAGAGAGATACTCACAAGACCACATACAAGAGTGTCCAACATGCAACTCAGATAGACTTGCTCATAGTAGGGAAAGGGCACTGGGGTAGAATCAAGGATTGCAAAGTGAAACAGTCAGACTCAAGGATTGCAAAGTGAAACACTCAGCCCATAGCATAAACCACTGGTTGCCACAATCAACTGCAAGCATTGGTCAGAGAAGGCTCTAAGGTCAACAGAGACCAGGCTGAAAACCTGGAAGCTGACTGGAGAGAAAGTACAATTCAAGGAATTACTCAGGGCTGTAGTACCCAAGAAGGAGAGGAAATAGGTGGAGCTGAAGAAGAAGAATGGCAGCACCTAAAAACAGCATGTGTTAGGACTGCAGAACAGATATGTGGCCAAGCCAAATAAGGTACATAAGGAAAGCTGGTGGTGGTGGAAAGGAGTCCAGGAAGTCATCCAAAGAAAGGAGGTATGCAGGAAAAAGTGGGAGAGAAAAGACAGACCAGGCTAGGAAGGAATACTGGTTGACAAACAAAGAAGCTAAGAAAGGAGTTGCAATAGCAAAAAAAAAAAAAAAGAAAAAAACAGAGCATCAGAGGCACTCTACCAGCTTCTGCAATGTGTTTTAGTAGGTGGCACAAAGAAGCAATATCAGGTTGCAAGACAAAGACAGAAAGATAAAGAAGATAGTTAGACACCCTTCATAAGGTATGCCAGCAACAACCTGTCACCAGGCCACATGACATAAAAGGCAGATGGAAGGAGTATTTCCAGCAGCTTCTGGATGAAGAAAACCCCACAGAAGCTGTACTGCCTGAGACACAACCTACAATGAGAGAAGAAGAGGTCCCACCCTAGAAGAAGTAAGAATGGCACTAACAAAATTGAAGTCAGGGAAAGCAGACAGCTCAGATGAAGTCACAGCAGATATGATAAAGATGCTGGGTGAGACAGGGGAGAAATGGCTTCTGAGGGTACTTCATAGCAGTGTGTTGAGAAAGGTTTATCCATGATGACTGGAGAATAAGCATACTCATGCCAGTGTATAAGAACAAAGGGGACATCCAGAAGCATCAAACTCCTGTCACATTGCATGAAAGTTCTGGAGAGGGTGACTGATAAATGGATATGCAGAGTAGTAGAAAGTAAGGTGGGAAATGAGCAGTTCGGATTCATATCAGGATGCAACACAGCTGACCTGATGTTTACAGTGAGACAGATAGTTGAGAAGAAGCTAGAAATGAGGAAATAGTCCAACTGGGCATTCCTAGACATGGAGAAGGCATATGACAAGGTCCCAAGAAAGATGATTCGGGCAGTTCTGTGGTGGTTTGAAGTCTAAGAAACATTGGTAAAATTAGCCTATGTACAAGGACCCAATGACTCAAGTAAAACAGTGTTTGGTCTCAAAGAGGGGTTCCCAGTAGGAGTGGGTGTGCACCAGGGTTCAGCTCTGAGCCCATTTGCTGTTCATACTGGTGATGGACCACATTAGGAAACAGGCCTGAGGGGGAAAGATCAAGAAAGTTGCTGTATGCAGATGATGTGGCAGTACAGGCAGACTCTGAGCTAGAACTTCAGCAAAGGATAGGGGAATGGAATGCAAAACTGAAGGCACATGGGATGAAACTATGCACAGATAAGATGGTGATAATGGCAGCAGGTTGGGGAGTCATAAGAAACTGAGAATTTAGATAGAAAGGCAGATAGTGGAACAGGTTAATAGCTTCAGGTATCTGGGAGGGGTGGTTGAGGAGGAGGGAAGTCTGAGTGAAGAGGACAAAGTTAGAATCAGAGGGGCTGCAGCCACCTGACAGAGAGTCTCAGGTGTAGTGAATGGCAGAACAATGGCAAAGAAGCTGAAAATTAAGGTGTACAAGACAGTGGTGTGACCAGTACTACTGTATGGAACAGAAACCTGGGCAGTAAAGGCAGAGCAGATGAGGAAGTTAGAGGTGATTGAAATGAAGTGTCTGACACAGGTAGTAGGATGCACACTGTGGGACAGATGAAGAAATGACAACATAAGAGCAGAAGCCAAAGTAGGTCCAATTGCAGAAAAGAGAACAGATTACGGTGGTTTGGGCACATGTGCAGGAAAGCAGAATACAACCTGGTGAAGAAGATTTGGGACAGACGGGAAGAAGGTGAGGAAAAGAGGGCATCCAGCAAAGAGGTGGATGGATTGTGTGAGAGAAGATCTGTGACAGTCAGGCATGAGTGTCAAATAAGGAAGGACTGTGGCATTGAATCGAGTTGAGAGAGCTGGTGACAGTTAACATGATACCCCATCCCCATGTAGAAAAATGGGAAAAAGGGGTTGATGATGATGATGATGATGAGCAGCAGTACGTATAGGTAGTCGTGAGTGATAAGGAACATCTCAGAGTATTTAGATTTGAAATGGTAAGCTGCCCTCTAGTGTGGATATATCACAAAATAAGATTTCAACTTTGTATAGAGAAAGAAGGTTTTCTTATGGGGAGCAAGAGGGTTTATTTAATGGAAACTAAGGTCGTCAGTGTTATAGAAACAGCATGTTGGCTATGTGATGTTGTAAAATTGAAGCAGACCTCTCAAATGTCCCTATTTTGGAGGAACATTTCTATTTTCAGGCCTGAATTACCCATGCTCAAGACCTCCCTATTTTTTGGAGTTATATCCCGATTTTCAGGCTTGATTTACCTTTCACACGATTTTGTGAATCCCCCACATCAAATGTAATTTTTGAAGTTGTCTAGTACACAGAATACCATACTACATGTCCAACATATTAGTGACAAAAATAATTTAAAGAAGACACATCTTACAAATTCCATTTTCTGAAGCAAAAATAAGTAACCTCGTTTGGCAGAATTTTGCAATACAGTTCATGAATGTCTACAGATTTGAGACCATCTCTTTGATAATGTGCTTCTATTTTTCCAACATTTTAACTCTGTTTTTAAACAGGTTTCTGGATAGTATCCCATATTCCTACAAGAAGCAGGAAGAGTTATGTGCTATTTTGGTATTCAAATTGCATGCTGATTAGATATCCAGATTTTTTTAACTGGATGTTCCTATTTTTAAGAGCCTTTGTCCTTATTTTCAGTGTCTGCATGTTGAAACATAGGAATTGAAGGTCATGGTATATACATCGGTATATTTGCCAGTAGTAGTTGACAAAATAAAGTACACATATAAGGAATTAATCAGAAACAGAACAAAAATGCCAAATGCAAGTTTTATTATATCTATGGGAATTTATACAGAAATATTGGACAAGACTGCATATTGATTTTGCAGGCCTTGTCATGAATGCTGTGTTCTTGATAGTGGTGGCTACATATTCCAAATGATTAGAAGCATTCAGTATGTCTGTACCACAAGCTACAATTAGCAAACAGAGAAGACTCTTTATTGTCATAATCCAGAAAATATTTTAAAGAAGAGTCAAACTGAAATTTCAGAAGCATTGCACTCAGTGGCAGAGCTGTGACATTTAAAGAGGAATCAAAAACTGTACCAATGTCTCACTTTATGACAAGCTCACTGCATGCATAAAAAGCGCAGTGGATTCTGAAATAGTATTTAACCTGCTAGAATAATACTGCATTGTGAAATAGTTAGAGGATACTGCAATATATTTAAACTTTGATAGTCACAGTAAGGGCATTTGTAAGCATCAAGAATGGTAAACCAGGTCATAGTACAAAATGTAACCACACTGGTGCCCAATATACAATTAATAAAGTTCAGCTTACATGGTCCCTTCTTATAGCTTTGTTTATTATTCTATAATTTGTCTATAAAGAATTAAAAGGCATAAGAAATGCAAGTGGGTATTATAAGGCATTTACATCTCAAGGTTAACAACTGATATTAATTCAAAGAAAAGATACAGTCGTTAACTGAATGCAGCTTCATGATCTAGCATACAGCTACGATGCAGTGGTCAGATCACAACTGTCTTAATTATCCAATTTTTTCATTTCATTTTTGTTAGATCATGACGACAAATACGAGGATGAAGACAGCTTTCTATTGGGTAAGATTCTAATTAGTGCACCGTTCATTAACAGTCTGTTAATAAATTTAATGACTGAACTATGAACTAAGTTGTTATTCTAATTATTTAACAATGTTACTGCATTTGCTGAGACATCATAGAAATCTACAAAACTGCCTTCAACACTTGTAGCAGTCTATTTATTTCCAGCAAGTCTACGTATAAACTACCCCAGACTGTCTCCTAGTTAGGGCAAGGAAGTCAAAGGTGCAACAGACATAGCAAAAAAAAAAGTTACCCCAGGATTCAATAAAGCCTACACTAAGTGCACACTGTTGTGTGTGAACAGACAACACAGACATAACGCACACCTTCTTCCTCCAATTTTAGTTTTCCAACTGATATTCATGCAGCTTTAAATATTGACAGAGATTCATAAAGGGTACCACAAAGTGTAGACTATACTTAGTGTAATCTTTCTGAGTGACTAGAAAGTACAAAAATGTGATAAGAATTTTATTGAATACATATTGTATACACTTAGTGTTGGCTTTATTTAATATGGCCCTTAAAAAAACAGAAATTACATTGATTTCTATGAGAATTCAATAAAAAGGTTGAAAAAGAGATCACTACTGATTACTTACCTTTTTGTCTAATGGAGCATTTTGTTCACTGAAAAGGATGCTTTCTGGACACACACACACACACACACACACACACACACACACACACACACACACACACACATGCTCACACGCTCACACGCACACACGCTCACACACACACACACACACACACACACACACACACACACACACACACACACACACGCTCACACACACACACACACACACACACACACACACACACACACACACACACACACACACTGACTAATTTTTAAGCAGTATAATATCATTGCTTGATGTATATATCTAAATAATATTTAGTAATGAACTGCAGATCGTAAATCTGTACTACCTTAATTGAATGAATAAACTAATTAAATAGAAAATCAGCATGTCAGCATACCAATATTAAATACAAATCATACCCCATACATACATTTTCATATACCTCTTTCTAACAAAAGATTAATATAATTTGAGGAAAACTATTAAAAAACATTACTCTGTAGATTACCCTTGAGTTCATATAAAAGGGTTCAATACACATCCATTTCAGGTTCTACTAAAACAAGATAATATCAGCTGGCCAAGCTTAAGTTATACAACAGAACATAGTTAATACATTTGCTAAATATTTACATGTTCCCATTTGAGGAATTTTATAAGTAGCTTGAACTGGATAATTTGCAAGTTATTGTATCAATAAATCCAGTTAAGATGTACTAAAGCAGTACAATAATTAACATCATTACATGCGTGAATCGGCGTACCTTCATTGAAGGTTGTGTGTCAGAGCTGGCAACTCGGCACGTAAAAAGCTACTGCCAATCATTAGCGGTTCGGAGTTCTGCTGTGGCGACCCCTAACCGGGAAAAGCCGAAAGACACAACAACAACCCACCAGTGTAAATTTCACTAATACTGTAATAAGCATATTCAAACTAAGTATATGTGTACTTGTTTTCACAAAGGTAAGACTACACCTCTTATCAGCTGTACAAGTAGGAAGGGCCACCTACTTTATACAGGGTTTGATCAATATTGCAGTCATCAAATTTATACAAAATACTTGTGTATTATACTTAGTGACCTCTGATTGAGTTACAATGCCATATCTGTCCCAGCTCTGTTAGAAATGCTACAGCTACAGAAATCCCAATCCCTCCACACACCTCAACCTCATTACCACAATCAGCAGAACATGCTGCAGGGACAGGTTCATAACCCACAGATTGCCCATGCTATGGAACAGACTTCCCATACATGTCAAACAGAGCACCTCACTAGCCCTCTTCAAGAGAAATCTTGATGAGTGGATGGGAAATAGAAAATTCACCCCGGGATCCCTCCAGTGGCTCTACTCGACAGAGGCCCTGGAAACTATGGTCGAGTGGCACAATCCCAGGGTAATTCTATGGGCTAGGCTTGTAAAGGCCCCAGGGCCATAAGCCTAGTACATACATATGAACCTATGTTCTGATGCATTTTATAGTAAGTTTGACTGTTTTTATTGTCTGATTGTTGATAAAATATTCTAAAATACTTGGATCATGTCTGCAGTACACAGATTAGAGTCATGTCACCAGTACACAGATTAGAGTCATGTCTGCAGTACACAGATTAGAGTTATGCCTGCAGTACACAGATTACAGTCATGTCTGCAGTACACAGATTAGAGTCATGCCTGCAGTACACAGATTAGAGTCATGTCTGCAGTACACAGATTACAGTCATGTCTGCAGTACACAGATTAGAGTCATGCCTGCAGTACACAGATTACAGTCATGTCTGCAGTACAGAGATTAGAGTCATGCCTGCAGTACACAGATAAGAGTCATGTCTGCAGTACACAGATTAGAGTCATGCCTGCAGTACACAGATTAGAGTCATGTCTGCAGTACACAGATTACAGTCATGTCTGCAGTACACAGATTAGAGTCATGCCTGCAGTACACAGATTACAGTCATGTCTGCAGTACACAGATTAGAGTCATGTCTGCAGTACACAGATTAGAGTCATGCCTGCAGTACACAGATTACAGTCATGTCTGCAGTACACAGATTAGAGTCATGCCTGCAGTACACAGATTAGAGTTATGTCTGCAGTACACAGATTAGAGTCATGCCTGCAGTACACAGATTAGACTCATGCCTGCAGTACACAGATTACAGTCATGTCTGCAGTACACAGATTAGAGTCATGCCTGCAGTACACATATTAGAGTCATGTCTGCAGTACACAGATTAGAGTCATGTCTGCAGTACACAGATTAGACTCATGCCTGCAGTACACAGATTACAGTCATGTCTGCAGTACACAGATTAGAGTCATGCCTGCAGTACACAGATTAGAGTCATGTCTGCAGTACACAGATTAGAGTCATGTCTGCAGTACACAGATTAGACTCATGCCTGCAGTACACAGATTAGAGTCATGTCTGCAGTACACAGATTAGAGTCAATAACCTAGAAAGAAGTATGAACATCCATCCATTCAATCAACATGTGCTCATCCAAATACAACCATTGGGATCAAAAACACGTCCAAAGTACATGTGGGTAGGGTTCTTCCTATTATAGCAGATGATTTTTCTTATTACTTATTTGTTGATAGGGAAGCTCACCAGGCACATGTTGATGGGGAAGCTCACCAGGCACACTGTCCCTTTTCAGGGCCAATACAGGAACACTCTCTGGTTAAGTCATTTGCTCAGAATTACTAGTTAGGCAAATGAAGGTGGCAGGAATCAAACACTGTACCCTGGGCACAGGAAGCAGCTCATTAACAGATCAGAGCTTTAGTCCGTTGTGCTAACTGCCAGAGAGATTGACAGAGAGTTGCTGTACAACAATAATTAAAACCACTGTTGGCTATTCATCCTGTTTTCACCTTGTCAGAAGTCCTATTGGGCAACAGTAATGATAGTGTCAACATTTTTTGTACACCCAGCATCATTTACATTTACCCCATATAAACGTTTATCATCAATCCATTATCTAACTTTCTACCTACCCACCTATGTACCTGCCTGTCTACCTATCAGTCTATCCATCTATTGTCTGTCTATCTATCTATCTATCTATCTATCTATCTATCTATCTATCTATCTATCTATCGCTCTAACTACCTACCTCTATTTATTTTATTTATTTATTTTATTTTATTTTACATATGTTGACTGGGCTAGTCTATCTGGATATATGTCCATTTTCAGTAGAGGCCCGGGGAGAAAAGCTCCAATGAGTATTACATGGTTTCAGAAGGTGTTACAAAAGAAGTAATAACAAGTATAAAACTAACAGTAAACAACTAGTATATATTTTTTCTATATATGTAATCTGTCTACCTGTCTATATTCTGTCTATAGTCTAGTTATCTAATTATAGGTTCATAGATTTATAGGTTGGTACTAGGCTATCAGCCCAAGGCCTATACAAGCCTGGCCATAACAATTCCCTGGCTATTTCTTCCCATACTATTTACTTCCCTGGACCCCTGTCTAGCAGGGCAACTGAAGTGATCCCGGGGTGAATTTCCTTTCTCCCATCCAATCGTCAAGGTTCCTTTTGAAGAGGGCCAAAGATGCGCTCTGCTTGACTTGTATGGGCAGTCTGTTCCAAAGCCTGGGGAGTCTCTGGGTCAGGAACCTATCCCTCCAGCATGTTTTGTTTATTGTGATGACAAGGTTTAGATCCCTGGAGCGTGTGACTCTGAGGGATTGGGATTTCTTTAGGTGTAGCATGTCCAACAGCTCTGGGTTTGACATGGCCTTGTATGTTACACAGAGATCACCTCTGAGTAGATGATATGTGACAGAGTAAAGCTGGAGTTTTTTAAGGCGGTCAGCATAGGGCATCTGCTTTAGGCCTGTGATTCTTTTAGTGAGGTATTTCAGCAGCCTTTCCAGTTGTTGCAGATGTCTTGAGAGGTATATGCCAAACAGGGCATTGTATTCTATAATGGGTCTAATGAGGGATGAGTACAGTGGGACAGTGACCTCCTTTTTTCTGGATGAAAAGCCCTTAGTGATGAGGTGTGCCACACAGAAGGATTTCCTGACTGTTGTGATGATGTGGTTATCGAAGGTGAGACCATTGTCCACCTGTGTCCCTAAGTCTCTTATCACATTTTCGGTGTTTAGTGTACTGCCACCTATG
This sequence comes from Protopterus annectens, assembly GCF_019279795.1. Lineage (NCBI taxonomy): Eukaryota > Metazoa > Chordata > Ceratodontiformes > Protopteridae > Protopterus > Protopterus annectens. Next base: position 1,666,940,335 of record NC_056732.1, read on the forward strand.
TGGTAATTCATGGGTACATGTTTTTTCCCAAAGGGGATAACTATACATTTCTTGGCATTGAGCTTGAGTTCATGTATCTGGCACCAAGCATCTGTTTCTGTAAGGCCCTTTTGTAGAGTATCCACATCATTTGGGGATTCAATAATGGCTCCCAGTTTGCAGTCATCTGCAAACTTTGTTAACCAGAGTCCCTTAGTGTTGGTCTGTACTTCAGAGAAGTAGATGTCAAACAAGAACGGTCCCAGGACTGAACCCTGAGGTACTCCACTTGTCACATATCTGGAGTTGGATTTGGAGTCGGCTACTTTTACAGTCTGGGTTCTGTCAGTAAGCCAGTTGGCAACCCATCAAGTGACATAGGGATTAATGCCCAGCTTATTAAGTCTATCTATGATTCCAGAGTGGGGGATGGTGTCAAAGACCTTGGTGAAGTCCAGATAGGCTGTGTGGACCGCGTTACCCTTGCCCATGGCTCTAGAGACTGATTCGAAGAAGTCAATCAGCTTCAGGAGACAAGATCGGACTTCACAAATCCAAACTGGGTGAGGTCCAGTGTTTGAAGTTTGCCAATATCTTTGTTTATAAGTTCTATGATAATACGTTCCATGGCCTTGCAGATCAGGCTCGTCAGACTGATGGGGCGGTAGTTGGATTCAAGGTGGATCCCCCCTTGTGGAGTGGGATAACTGTAGATGTGCACCACTCAGTGGGCAAGAAGCCTGAGGTGAGACTATGATTAAACATGACACTTAGGTGAGGTGCCAGTTTATTTTATAATTCATGTAGTACACAGCCCGGGATGTCATCTGGTCTCATCGATGCTGTATTCTTAGCTTTGGAGAGTGCGTTTTTTACCTGTGTGGCCGTTATTACCAGAATTTGGCAATCTTCCGGTATTGAGATGGACCATTTAGGGGGTGAGAGGGGGGTCACATTGGCACTGAATTGACCTGCTAGGATATTGGCAATATGCTTGGGATAAGTATATTTAATGCCATTCTGTTGTAGCTCAGAGCAGATCTGAGCATTGCCATTTAGATTCTTGACATAGTTATAGAATGCTTTGTGGTTGTCTTTGCAATCTTTGGAAATTTTATTTTCGTAACTAGCTTTGGAGGATTTTATGAAGGATCTCAGCTTCTTACTGAGGCTGGTAAGGGAGGTTTTTGCATCCTGAGATTTTCCTCTTTTCTGCAACAGTTTCTTCCTTTTGTTGTAAAGTTTGTTTATGGCAGGGGACCGCCAGATTTGCTTCCTTTTTTTGGAGGAGAGCATCTTGGTTCTATTTGGGATAGCACAATTCATGCATGAGTGGATGTGCTCGTACAGTGCCTTAGTGTAGGATTCAGCAGTCAAACTTTCAGTTCCCGTTTGCATGGGTGTCATGACGTTTGTCACTTCTGACTTGAGTAGCATGAAGTTAGCTTTGGAGAAGTTTTTTATAGAGGTTTCCTTACTGGGGGGTGGGGGTGGGATGTGGATGTTAAGGGTGATTAGTTTATGGTCAAACCTGACCAATGAGTGGGTGGCCATAGGTGTGGAGCACCGATTTCCCATGTTGGCAATGACCAGGTCTAGGATATTGGAGCCCCTGGTGAGACTATGGATTAGTTGATCCGGGGCATTGGAATTTATGAATTCCAAGAACCGTTGGGCAAAGGTGCTGGTACACTAGTAGTTTTCCCAGTTAATGGCAGGGTAGTTGAAATCACCCAGTATTAGGGTGTTTGGTTGTATCTTAATATTTTCCAGTATGTTTAGAAAGGTGTAGTGAGAATCTTGTGGCATTGTGGGGGTTCTGTAGCAAGCTACAATTTGGATTGCAGTCTTACCTAGTGTTAGTTGCTCCTGGTGAATTTCAGACACATTGTGTTGGGCAACTAGCCTGGTGGTGTGAATATTCCTGACAAATATGGACACTCCTCTACCTTTAGTGTTTCAGTCCTGGTTTGGTGGCCGAAAAGTGTGGTAAGAGTTGTAGCCTGGTATTGCAGGGGTGCTCTCTGGAGCCTTGAACCAGGTCTCAGTTACTGCACAGATATCGATGTTCTCCATTTTTAGGAGTGCCTCAAGAGAGTGCATTTTGAGGTTTAGACTTCTAGCATTGAGTAGCATTACCTTCAGAATTTGCATGCTTGTACCTGTTACTGTGGTGGTTTTGTCCTTTGAAGTTTGCCTAAAAAAGGCACTATATGGGGTGGCAAGAGCCTTAGCCAGTAACCTGAATCCCAGGGGCGACAGGTGCAGACCATCTCTGGCAAAGCATTGTGGTCTGTTGATCATGTCATCCCAGGCAGACAGATACTGGATCCCCTTTGAATGACACCAGAAGCTTAGCCAATTATTGAAGTCAATCATTTTGTCCTTATATTGTGATATAATTCTGGGTGAAGGCAGGATGCAACTCAGGGCTAGTGTCATACCTGCCTGGGCCACATGATCTGAGAGCTCTTCCATGTCTCTTTTCATATAGTCCTGGGAGGTACTTCTTTAGTCATTCACTCCAACATGGACAATGACAGAGTCATATTTGTACTTGTTGTGGCGTAACTTGAGTGCATGCATTATGTGGTGGATCCTGGCACCCTACAGGCATCTGACTGTAATTTTCTCCTTGTTCAGCATGGTGAGAGGAACATCAGTGTGTCTGACTATAGAGTCAGCTATGACTAAAGTGTTTGGTACGTTGACTTGCCTTAGGGGCTGTTGCTGGGTGGCAAACTGGTGTTGTGAGCTATGTGACATTTTGGTTGTGATTGGTGTTTGTTTGCATTTTGGCTTCGGAGGTCCTTGTTGCTTGGGCAGGTTACAGTTAAGGACCTCCGCATATGTGGATTTAATGTTGCTATGTGTGGGTGTTGGTGGTATGGGTTTAGAAGGGCTATGTGTTGCTTGAGGTGTAGTGCAGGTGTTAACCTTCTCCTCTTGACTGTCTAGCACAATCTTGGGTGGAGAGAGCTTTGCTTCCAGTTTGGCTATGTAAGTGCATCTCTCACAGGTTGTAGTGTTGGCTGGTAGGAGGAGAGGGTTGTCTTTGTACATGAGGCAATTGCTGCATTGCCCCAGTATGCCCAGATTCACCAGATGGACAGGAGAAATCACCAGAAGCTGACCCTTGGACATGCCTGGTTTGGAGCTTTTTTTGTAAAGTACAGGAACTGTTTTCCCTTGCCTTACAGAAGAATGTAGTCAGAAAACCCTATTAAGAACATTATTTAAGAACATGATAGTAAGTGGGTGGGTGAGTGGGGAAAAAATTCTGCCTGACTCACAAAAGACAGAGCTGTGGTCTCTTTTGAAGTTTTAATATGCAGTTAAAAGCAGAATACAAGTAAAACACAATGTAAAGAAAACAAATCACAGTATTCAAAATATAAAAAGGCAATAAAGTAATACAAAATACAACAAATAAAAAGCAAACCAACATTTCCTTCACAGCAAAGTGTAGCAGAGTCTGGGTGAGCCTTTCTAGTAAAGCTCTGAAATGTTTTATTTTACCCCTTAAATAGGAGGTTTAGTTCCTAGCTCCAACCCTCAGTTCACAAATGATTAACCTTACGTGACAAAGTTAAAACAACACAGATAGCAATGATTCTATAGTACATAACAAAAATTTAAATAATTTAAAATTCAGCTTGCTAATATGATTAATAATCAAAGTTACACATAAAATTCATATTATAAAATTCATATTGTAGAAACAATATACATAATTATAAATTCAATCTACTGAGCTTAACCAAAATTGGTTTAAGGCTCAGCATACTGTTCAAACCAGGAGAACGGTCACCAGCAAACCTTAAAATCCACTCATATTCTTTAATTTCTAAGAAGTTATTTATATCACCACCTCTTGGGGAGGGGAAAACAATGTCAATAACCCTGAATTTAAAAACATGATCTTGTCCACAATCTAACATATGCTTATATAAAGCATTTGTTTCGACACATCTTCTAATTTCAGACTTATGCTCTGTAATCCTCTCTTTCAACCTACGAGTGGTTTTGCCTACATAAAAAGATTTACATAATACACAGGTAGCCAAATACACTATATGTGTTGTGTGACAAGTAGCTGAAACATAAAATTTAAAAGTTTTCCCTGTTACTGGATGAACAAAAAGGTCACTCCCTGTGTCAAAAATATCTCCACAGCATGAACAATTATGGCATTTACATGTACCATACTTAGAGGAAAGCGTTTTCACAATGTTGGTAGAAAAATCCTTATAACATAATTAATTTTTTAAAGTTCTCATGTTCCTATAGGCAAATAAAGGTCTATCACCCAATAAGGCCTTTAGTTCATTTGAAGCCATTAGTATCAACCAGTTCTTAAATATTATTTGCTTTATGGATGGTGTTGTAAGACTATATGCAGTTACATATCTAGTCACGTCCACACGCACATTCGTACTATTCATAGGTAAGGCATCTGACTCCAGTGGGTCAGATAGGAAGGTAGGAGCAAACTTAGTCTTCCTCTCCTGCATCACCTTATCTTTCTCCACAGAGAGTAGGACATTATCATATCCACTAGCAGAAAAATCCGCTAACATATCCTTTAATTGTAACTCAAAACAGCAGTCATCAGTGTTAAGCCTACTCAACCTTCCTAACTGGGACCTCACAATACCTTTAAAGATGTGTGGTGCATGCATGCTATGAAAGTGGGTGTATCTACCAGCACACACATCCTTTCTATGTGACTTAGTATTCATATGTCCATCCTTAAATATAACTTCTACATCCAAAAACACAATTTCAGTCTTGGAACAACTCATTTTAAACTTTAGAAAGGAAGAAGCTCTATTCAAATAGTCCAAAAACATATTCAATATATCCAAGCTGCCCTTCCAAAGTAGGAAACAATCGTCTACAAAACGTTGGAAAAATCTAATATGTTGTCTATAAGGGTTTAGATCACTCAAAATATGCTTACTTTCCCACTGGTAGAGCACTAGGTTAACATAGGTGTTGGCTATGGAAGTACCCATAGCCACACCAGTGAGCTGAAGGTACGTAAGTTCATTAAAGAGGAAAACATTATTCTTTAAAACCACATCTAGAAGGCTACACCACGTTTCTATTTTACCATAATCAGGGTTTGGACATGAAGTCAAAAATCTCTCAAAAGGTCAATCCCATCATCATTCGGTATGACCGTGAAAAGAGAGACAATGTCCAGAGTTACCAAATAATACTCATTATTCATCATTTGTTCCTTCTCAGTGTCATAGCTTACTCGTAACTTCTGTAAAAATCAAATGTGTCACGTAGAACTGAATCACAATTATTCAAAAAGGTTGTAACTGACCATGTAAATAAACTGACAGGGGTTCGGTCACCCAACCTGCTCCTGAGACGATGGGTCTCATAGGTGGATCCATGATTGACTTATGGATCTTGGGTATTCCATATAGGCGGGGTGTCACAGGACAAGGAACTGTTAAATAATTAAATAAATCAAGATCTATCTGACCCTGCAGCTGTAAGTCATAGATGACCATATTAACATACGATATACATTTTTACATCCATGCCAGTGATGCGTTTAAAAGCAGTAGTATCCTCCAGCAAACAGGACATAGTATCTAAGTATTTGTCACGTTCCATGAGCACCACTACCCCTCCCTTATCAGCTTGTTTAATTATTATTTCTTTACAGGAGCACAGATCTTTAAATGCTTTAAACTCATCCAGTGTCAAGTTGTACTCATTCCTTTTACTCTTATTACTACTCTCATACAATTGCCTAATTTGTACTTCACACAAATCATGAAAAGCCTTCACTATTGGTACAGCAATAGGTATAAAAGTACTGAGGCGCTTAAAGCCTCTTTCTACTACAGATGATTGACCAAACAACAACTTTAAGTTTAACATTCTGGTGAATTTTTTCAAGTCAGTTAGTGCAGACACCAGGTCATTTCCACCTGAAGGAATAAAGTTAAGCCCCTTTGAAAGTACTGATATATGGGCTTCTTGTAGCTGGAACGTTGATAAATTCAACGTACCTTTAATTATTTTCGGCCCATCTTGGCTGTGCCTAAAGGGCTGTTGAGCTTCCTTTTATTAGATGCCTCTGAGCGTACAACTGGGGAATTCCTCTGCGTCGTCAGTCGTTCTTTCACGGTTTCAGCTCGCTCCAGTGAAAAACGCTTTGAAGCAAAACTAAAAGTTAGTTGCTGTGATTTCCTCCCCACCTCATCATTTGTATTTCCAGGCATTGTGATCACTCGCTTCGGTGTTACACAGGAATTAGAAGTCTCTGCCCCTATGGCTGGCGTTACGTGGGTCAAACCATTCGCAGATTCAGATGGGGGGGTTGTACTACATGCCTTTTATTCTGTTCATTAGAAACTGCATTAACGTCGCTAATATCGTCCAAAGTATCCAGGTTACTTCTTGTTTTGACTTTATGAGCGTACGAGTATTCATTTTTGGATCTATTGCTGTTATTTATAGGGACGTTCTCCCTGGGCCAAGAGAAGATATTCCCTCTGCCAAAATCATTGATGTCACGAACAAGTTTTCGTTTTTTAGTTGCTTCCATTCTGGCATCCAAAGTTTGTAGTCTCCCTACCATGTCATGAAAATGGTTAGACATATTTGAAAAGATAGGCATAGCCAATATATCATTTTCAAGGGTACAAATATCTTTCTTCAGGTCTTCCTCTATAGATAAAAAATACTCATTCATGAGCAACATATAGTCCAAGCCTAATTGGATATTCAGCTGTTGCCACTTTTTTAGCAGCTCTGGGTATGCGTTCCCATATGAGGGCATTTTAAGAATACGTAGCCCTCTGGGAACAATCCCTCTGTCCATGTATGCTAAAAAACTAAAACGTTGCGATTGCAAACCTTACGTGACCTCTTCTATCTTATGTATGAGTCCTTAATTGATCAGTTCTAATTTCTGCCTGACTCACAAGAGACAGAGCTGTGGTCTCTTTTGAAGTTTTAATATGCAGTTAAAAGCAGAATACAAGTAAAACACAAGGTAAAGAAAACAAATCACAGTATTCAAAATATAAAAAGGCAGTAAAGTAATACAAAATACAGCAAATAAAAATCAAACTAACCTTTCCTTCACTCTTTTTGCCTATCTGTCTATCTATCTATCTATCTATCTATCTATCTATCTATCTGTCTAGCTATATATCTATGTATCTATCTATCATTGTTAACTTGGTTCATAGGGTCATAGGTTCATAGAAGATTGCTAGGCTAATGGCTTAAGGGCCCTTACACGCCTAGCAAATACAACCTGATTTTACCCAATATATGGCCCCTAGGGCAAGAGGATGGCATTGATTTGTACCTGTGCATTGAGTGTCTCACAGATTTTTCCCTGTCCATAAGGGACATAGGCACTACCCCAGGTGTGAATTTGTGATTCCCCATCCATTGATCCAAATTGCATTTGAAGAGGGCCAGGGAAGGTCTGTACTTAAAGTGAATAGGAAGCCTGTTCCAAAGAAGGAGCAATCTCTGAGACACACATGTGTCACTCCAGTATGTTTGGTTTGATTCAATGACTATGTTTAGATCCCTCAATCGGGTGACCCTCTTGTTTGGCTTGGGATGTGTAGCAGCTCCATCAGGGCTGGATTTGTGAGTGCCTTGTAGTTCTGGCATAGGTCACCCCTTAATAGTCAGTAGGAGACAGAGTAAAAGGACAGGGCTTTTAGTCAGTCCACATAGTTCATGTTGTTTACATCCTGTATTTTCTTTGTGAGGAACCTCTCAGGACACTGCAGCTGCTGTAAGTGCCTAGTAAAGTATATGCCAAATGGCACATTGTACTTGGTTATTGGTCTAATGAGGGCCGAGTATAGTGGGACTATAATTTCCTTGGATCTGGATGCCATACCTTTACTACATAAAAGGATTTCATCACCATTGTGGACACATGCCGATCAAAGGTTAGGCTATTATGTATCTGTGTATCTAAATCTCTCACCTCTGAGTGTATTCTAAGTGTTGTGTTATTGATGTTGCAATTTGCAAGGGTACTTGACTTTCCAAAGGGTATGATAATGCATTTTTTTGCATTTAGTTTCAGACCATGGCTCTGGTACCAATCATTTGTCTGCTCTAGACCCTCCTGAGGGATATCTACATCACTGGGGGATGTAGGCATATCCTTTTTCAGGCTTTTTCATTCATGACTCAGTCCTGTTTACTATATTTCACAAGAATCTTGTATTAATTGTACATTTCTCACACTGTGGTAGAGTTTCAGACCTGAACTGTTCCTGCTGCTACTATAGTGTTTAATTACATGGTGTCGCTAGTTTTACAGGACAGTAGTTTCTAGACTGTGTGGTTTCTATGCACTTGAACTTTAAAACAAACATTTTTACATTAAGAGGGTTTTCTGACTACATTCGTCTGTAAGAAGTATGCTATAGCAAACTTATCTGAGCTGGGGGCTGCTGGCTGAAAGCTTATTGTGTGTTTTCCTGATAAGTCTGTAGATCTTGTTAAAACTTGTTTTCTGATTCTATATAAGCCCAGTGTTTGCACCAGGCTGCTCTCTGAGCAGCGGTGGTTAGCAGTGCCCTGTATAGATGCAAATGCTATCAAGTTAAAATTTCCCTTAGAATAACTATCTCTGCAAACTTCCCCAGTCCCCCTGCCGCTCTAGGAGCATCTGAGTTGTGTGCAGAGCAGCATCTCCTTGTTTGATAGCTGCAGTTCACCCTGATTATAACACCCACGCTTCATTCGTATGCCATCATCCCATTTCAGTTAAATCTCCTCACTCTTCTCAAACACACAGTAAAAAAACAGAAACCATGGATAGGCACTTTCCTGCTATCTCTGTGGCCAGCCTGGTGGACACGTGCATCCTGAGACAAAGTAGGAATTGTCTCGTGTATACACAGTGTGTGAGAGATGAAGTTACACCATGAAAATTGAGACACACAACTTACAAACTGACAAGTCAAATGGCAAACAGGTTGTCACCACACACATAAACACAAATACCATTTCCCCAACTAAATAAGGTCTCGACACATACAACCACATATGCAGAAATACTCACAAGTAACTTATCAAAACCTCAGAGCCCTCCTGTATGCTGCCCTCAGAAACCACATGTAAACAAAATCAAGTCAACACAGCTACTACACATAAAAATACACATCACAGTGTTTCCACAAGTAGGTCCATAAGGCTAAACACCACAGATTTAAACATCTTGGTCAGAAGAGACTCCATCATGAGGCACATGGAACAGCCCCTCACCAGGTTGGATAAAGAGAGGGTTACACTCAGTTGCCTGTCAGGGGCCAGGGTTTGCCAAATCACGCAGGCACTCAGGTCACTCAACCACAAGTAGCAGTATGACTCAGCAATAGTCCATGTGGGTGTGAATGACCTGATTTGTACCTCCCTGGACTATATGAATAGAGACATGATGGACCTCTCTGAATACGTGTCCCAGGCTGGTATGAGCCTGACATTGAGCAGCATTCTACCCTCAGCAAGAATGATAATACAAACAGAAAATGATAGACTTCAATAATTGTCTTAGTTTCTGGTGTTATTCCACGGGGATTCAGTATTTGGCAGCCTGGGACAACATGATTGACAGACCATGCTGCTTTTCCAGAGTTGTCCTGCACCTTTGGCTGCTAGGCTTTCGAATATTGGCCAATGCATTAGTCACCCTTATAGTGCCTTTATAGACAGTGCCAAACCAATGGCTTTAACCAACATAAATGCCATGCTGAAGGTAGTACTGTTCAATGCTACGAGTTTTAACAAGAAACTCTGCTCTCTGGAAGCTCTCCTCACCCTGGAGAATGCTGGCATCTGTGCAGTTACAGTCTTGGTTAAATGCTGCATAAAGCACCCCAGCAGTGCAAGGCTACAATGTCTATCACACATTGAGGGAGAGTTGGGAGAGTGGCCTAATGGTTGAGATGTTTGCCTTACAAACACAAGGTGCAGGGTTTGAGTCTCACAAGGGATAATTGTCTAGGCTTAAAATGGCTCACAAGGGCACTTAGCCTAGTACTAATCTATGAATCTATGAATCTATTTAGACCCCCCTCTGAAAAATACATAAGGAGAAGGTGTTTCCAGTTACATAAAAAACAATCATACCTATGGATTGGTCAGGCAGGATGACATGCTTGAGCTACTCCATGTCCAGCTGACCAGAGGCAAAATCTCTTATCATATCATCGTTAGCTACAGGTCGCCCAACCATGAGCCATGAAAATCACTCCACATATCTGATGATACTAGAATCACTTAACATTCATCCCAACACACTACTCATGGGCAATTTTAACTAACCCACCATAAACTGAGAAACATAAATGACCACTAACATACAAGCTCAGAGATTCATGGACTTTGTCAATGCAAATACTCTGGAACAGCTGGTCTTCACTCCCACTAGGGGCTCAAATACCCTTGACATAGTGCTCACAAACAGGGGGAGAGTTGCACATCCCCCAGCATAATTCCTCATTGATAAGATCAGATCATAAAGCAGTCTCCTTTGAAATAAATGTAATGGTAGAGCCCCATCAAACCCTAAAACCCTAAGGTATTTTTCCAAGGCAGATTACCTTCTATTAAGTGATAGCATAGGTAAATGCAAAGCTCCCCCTAACTGTGAAAACATGGAAGGCTATGCAGAAGTATACATGAATGCCCTGTGCAACCACCTAAACAACTGCATAGAAACAGCCATACCCGACTGAACTAAACTCGGGTCTAACAGGAAAAACAAGTCACTCCGGTAGTCCTCTGGCAAAAATAGACGATACAACAGAAGAACAAAATTCCTGTCTAAAAGTAAGTGAGAGGGTGCACAACACAGAAAAAAATCCTTCATTCATTCCAACAGGTAAATCAGGGAACTAGTCAAGTCTTCAAAAACTAAATATGAGACTACAGTAGCTTACCAAGCAAAGGATAACCACAACGCATTTCTTTTGTTATGTCAAAGTCTTAAGGGAAACACTCAACAATGGCCTGAGCTGGCTGTAGATGGCATTACCTATACACAGCCAGAAGAAATCGCAAACCTGCTGGTCGATAAATTCGGCTCATATTTCACACCCTCATCAACTCTGGTCACACCCCTTGAAATACCCCCTCACTATTTTTTTGCCTGTTATCATAAAAGAAAAGGTCATCACTGCACTGTCTAAAGCTAGAAACATGGCATTAATGGGCCCTGATGGAATCCCAGGGTGCATATTAAATAACCTGAAACATGACCTATCAGGCCCACTCAGATCTCTATTTAACCACAGTCTCCTGACACGCTTTGTCCCAGTAGAGTAGAGGACAGCAACAGTCATACCTCTGCACAAGGGTGACCATCAACTGACCCAGGAAACTACTGACTCATAAGTCTGACTAGCCTCATATGCAAGACTATGGAAAGGATTACCATGGACCTGATTAACAATGACATACAAAATCTCCAGACTCTAGACCCAATGCAGTTCAGCTTTGTCAAGGGCAGGTCCTGCTTGCTCAAGCTGGTGGACTTCTTTGAGAGGTCACCAAGGCCATGGATGAGGGTAAGATAGTGCATACCACTTACCTTGATCTGGCCAAGGCATTTGACACAATACTCCACTTCGGTATTATAGATAAACTGACAAACCTGGACATAATCCTCTATGTCACCAGATGGATAGCCAAAAGGCTCACATATAGAACATGCATTGTTAGAGTGGGGGAATCCATATCCAGCAAGAGGACAGTCACCAGTGGAGTAGCACAGTAATCATTGCTGGGCCCCTTCCTGTTTGGGATATATTTCTCACACGACATCTCAGATCTGATTTTACCATAAGAATATGTAATCCCTACTTATATCATACGTAATGTCTGGGACTTGTTAATAAGCAGTGTACATCAGTCCAAGGAGCTAATTGATCAAACTACCAAAGAACTAATTACAAATGTAGCATGCAGTGGATAGTGTCTACTTTATAATAGAGCAGCTCCACAATGACAGCATAAAAAGCAGCCCAGTGATAGAATAAGTCTGCAGCAGTGCTACAACAGCGCACATGGATGATGTCACTCACATCAAGGTTAATGCCCAAGAAAGTGCATGCTACTACCTGCAAACTGTAGGCACATCGATGCAGCTAGCAACAGGTAGCAACAAGAATGTCAGCACAGTTTAACACAGCAGCTATTAGATAAATTAATCTGGGTGTGCACAGCAAGGTGGCAGCCCTGCTCTTCATATAAATGGTGAGGAAATGGGACAGATGGAAAGTAGAAAATGAGAGAACAGCAAGCAGAAATAGATAAAAAAGGAATGGGGAATGGATTTATGTGTGTGTGTGTGTGTGTGTGTGTGTGTGTGTGTGTGTGTGTGTGTGTGTGTGTGTGTGTGTGTGTGTGTGTGTGTGTGTTTGTTTGTGCATGCATGCATGTGTGGAATAGAGCCATTTTTTCCTTTTTCAACAAGAAGGGTAGATGTGGAAAGTACCAAGGGATAGCTGTGGATGGATAGAAGGAAAAGGGGCTGGTAGTGGAGACAGACATGCATGGAACATACCTAGACATAGGCATATAGACAAGGAGTATACACACACAAAAGGTGGAGCTGACAGTGAATGGACACCTAGATACAGAAGGTGGACAGCTGATGATGTGGGAAAGTAGGACACTGAATGGGGAGCCACACATAACAGAGGGAACACACCAAGAAGAGAATGTTGCTCTGTGTGCTTTGATAGGAGGGAAGAAATCAGACTGCCTTAAGGAAACCCACACTGATGTAGGAAGAACATACAAATCTTACAAAACAATTCAACATTCCATAATGTACCTCCCCAAAACCTCCTTCCCAGTCCAGTCCAACCATTTTCTAACTTTTAAGTTTCTGCTGGTCCCTTTTCTCTCATTTTGTATGCAACTCTGAAAGTATGGTACCCTTGCAGTACATTTGTGAGTCAAGCTGTTTGTTTAATTGTTTCCACCTCTACCTTCTGCCATTCAACACACACACACACACACACACACACACACACACACACACACACACACACACACACACACATTTTTTCCAGGAACATTTTGTTCATAACTGCAGCTGCAGCAAGCTGATTTAAGTATATTTTTCTGCACTTATTTAAGATTTGAGTCAGTAAATATTATGTGTCTTTGATTCACTAAATATTGTGTCTCTGTCTCTCTGCAGTTAGTTCCCCACCCCTCCCTATTTCTAGCTGTGGTGTTAATCTTGATGGCTTTGGAATTGCCCGCCCCTGCTGTAAATCTCTTTTTGCACACTCCTCCTGGACCCATCTCATTTGCTCACTCAACTGAGTACAGTGAGATCATATTTTGATTTTGGATACTCCTACCAGTCCTATCTCCTCTGCGGTGTACAGAGAGAGCACTTGGGAAGGGCATTCCCCTATAGTATCTTAATCTGCTCTGTTTCCTCCGTCTCAAAAAAAAAAAAAATTCACTTCATCTGCCTTACTGTATCTGTGTTTCTTCCTACTTTGTTACCTTATTGTGCTTTTGCCTCTTCTTAAAAGTACTCAATTTAATTTATTCTGCTGCCTTTATTAGTGCTTGTTAGTAGCCTGATTAAATTGTAACTGTTATTCTAAGGCCCTTGGTTTAAGCACTTGGGCTTCATACCAGTTGTTTTACATTAAGAAGGTTTGTGGTCTGCACTGTTGTGGCAGGACAGGTAGCGTACATCCTTCTAAGTTGGGAACTGCTGATTGAAGGCTCAGTGTCTGTTATTCTAAAAGTGCATTAGTTCTGGGTTAGGAATTTGGGCTTCAGGCCAGTTAGTTTACATTAAGAAGGTTTGTGGTCTGCACTCTTGTGGGAAGAGTGGCTAGATTCTGCCCTTCTGAGCTGGGAATTTCTGGTTAAAGGCTTATTGTGCATGCTTACTTGAACTGTTTCTCTCTGAAATCGGTACGCCTTGTTTGCTGTAGCATAGACTAGATTCAGGCCGGCTGGATCTAGCTTTGTTTGTATAACTTGTGCACTGATCCAGGCCGTCTTTTTTGGAGAAGGTTTCTCTGTACCCTAGTGGCAGGACTGTGCAGTTAGAACTTGTCTGATTGAAGACTGCTGGAACAGGGCTCAGTTTAAAGCTTTTAAACTGGTTAATTGGGTAAAGTGTTGCTTTGATTGTATCTGCTCTATTTTCTGGAAATATATATATATATATATATATATATATATATATATATATATATATTTGTTTCTCGCCTTTCTGAACTAGTATAGTCCAGTTTTCATGCTATTGCTGAATCCAGGGCTGTGTTACAAGTTTCTGTGTTGCCATACCTTACTTGGATAGAAGGAAGGTTCTCTGTTCACCTGTGAGAGAGGGGAGCTTTGAGCAGGCTATCTGTCCCTTGGAGGAGTGGTTTCAGCCCAGATGTTAGTAGTTTATTGGCCTTATTGGGCAAATTTTGATTGTATCTGCTCTATTTTCTGAAAAAAATGTATATACTTGTTTCCCGCCTTTCTGAACTAGTATAGTCCAGTTTTCAGGTTATTGCTGAATCCAGGGCTGTGTTACAAGTTACTGTGTTGCCATTACCTTACTTGGATAGAAGGAAGTTTCTCTATTCACCTGTGAGAGAGGGGAGCTTTGAGCAGCCTATCTGTCCCTGGAGGAGTGGTTTCAGCCCAGACGTTAGTAGTTTATTGGCCATTCTGGGCTAATTTCTATCTCTTTCACTTCCCTGCTGTAAAAACCTCATTTGCACAATTTTTACGCTTGTATTCCACTCAGCAAGTGCCTTCCAGGTGTTCTGCAGAGTCTACAGCAGCAGAGAGACAACAGAGTGACTTTGGAGTGATTAACTATCACTTTTCTGCTTTTCTTGCTGTCTTAACTAATTCCTCCTAAAACGCCAGTTTTTTTTAGTGAATCTGTGATTTAAAAAGTTTGTTATTGTATACAACTCCGCACAGCTCCTCATGGTGTCCTGCAGAGTGATACAGGCAACAGAGAGACCCAAGAGAGACTTTTCCAGATTTAAGTATTTTTTCTCTGTTTTTTGCTCCGACTGCCTTTTCCCACCTAAAAAGCGAATTTCTAACTGATCTGTGCTTTAAAAAGTTTAAATTGCATTTGCCTTCTGCTTTTTACAATTTTTGCACTTGTTTTATATCAATTTAAGTCATTTTTGTATTGTATAACTGTTGTAGGCAACACACTAAAGTGCGCTAGCCTGTTTATATCATTTACAGTGTTTTCTGTGTGTTTTTCTGCTGTTTCCTGAAAAAAACAAAAAAAAAACAAAAAATATTCTCTTTTCCCACCTTTGCTGAACTAGATTAGTCCAGATTTCAGGTTTTGCTGAATTCCGGACTGTGGTATAGTTTCCTGTGTTGCCCATATCCTTACTTGGATAGAAGGAAGCTTCTCTGTTCACCAGTGAGAGTGGGGAGCTTTGAGCAGCCTATCTGTCCCTGGAGGAGTGGTCTCAGCCCTGAAACTAGTAGCTTCTTGACCGTTTTGGGTCAATTCCTATCTCTTTCAGTTTCCCTGTTTTAAAACCCGCATTTGCGTGGTTTTGGTCAGTATACAACTCTGCACAGCTCCTCGTGGTGTCCTGCAGAGTGATACAGGCAACAGAGAGGCCCAAGAGAGACTTTTCCAGATTTAAGTATTTTTTTCTCTGTTTTTTTGCTCCGACTGCCTTTTCCCACCTAAAAAGTGAATTTCTAACTGATCTGTGCTTTAAAATGTTTAAATTGTATTTGCCTTCTGCTTTTCCCAGTTTTTGCACTTGTTTTATATTAATTTAAGTCATTTTTGTATTGTATAACTGTTGTAGGCTACACACTAAAGTGTGCTAGTTTGTTTATAGCATTTACAGTGTTTTCTGTGTGTTTTTCTGCTGTTTCCTGAAAAAAAAAAATATTCTCTTTTCCCACCTTTGCTGAACTAGATTAGTCCAGATTTCAGGTTTTGCTGAATTCTGGACTGTGGTATAGTTTCCTGTGTTGCTCATATCCTTACTTGGATAGGAGGAAGCTTCTCTGTTCACCAGTGAGAGTAGGGAGCTTTGAGCAGCCTATCTGTCCCTGGAGGAGTGGTCTCAGCCCTAAAACTAGTAGCTTATTGGCCGTTTTGGGTCAATTCCTATCTCTTTCAGTTTCCCTGCTTTAAAACCCGCATTTGCGCAGTTTTGCACCAGTATACAACTCTGCACAGCTCCTCGTGGTGTCCTGCATTGTGATACAGGCAACAGAGAGACCCAAGAGAGACTTTTCCAGATTTAAGTATTTTTTCTGGGGTTTTTTTGCTCCGACTGCCTTTTCCCGCCTAAAAATCGAATTTCTAACTGATTTGTGCTTTAAAAAGTTTAAATTGCATTTGCCTTCTGCTTTTTACAGTTTTTGCACTTGTTTTATATCAATTTAAGTCATTTTTGTATTGTATAACTGTTGTAGGCTACACACTAAAGTGTGCTAGCCTGTTTATAGCATTTACAGTGTTTTCTGTGTGTTTTTCTGCTGTTTCCTGAAAAAAACAAAAAAAAATCTCTTTTCCCACCTTTGCTGAACTAGATTAGTCAAGATTTCAGGTTTTGCTGAATTCCGGACTGTGGTATAGTTTCCTGTGTTGCCCATATCCTTACTTGGATAGGGGAAGCTTCTCTGTTCACCAGTGAGAGTGGGGAGCTTTGAGCAGCCTATCTGTCCCTAGAGGAGTGGTCTCAGCCCTGAAACTAGTAGCTTATTGGCCGTTTTGGGTCAATTCCTATCTCTTTCAGTTTCCCTGCTTTAAAACCCGCATTTGCGTTGTTTTGCATGATTTTGCGCATAGCGCAGCATCGGGCAGCGCTGCTTAAACGGGTTTAAACTATTCCCGGCTCCACAAAGTCTGCTCTTCACTTTTTCCCTTAGAACTGTTCTAAATCTCAAAGTAAGCACTCTATTTTCATTCTAAAGCCCTGCAGTTGCTCGTATAAGTAATCTTATAAGTAAGCACTAATAAACTAAAGCACTACACCCTCTTATACTCCCTTTAAGGACTTGGCTCCCTATTGGTCCTTTTTGATCAGTCAGAAAGTAGTTCATTATACTATTCTGGCATGTCCAAAAGTCAGTTTTGGGTTTACTCTCCAGTCCAGCTAGTGAATCTGGGAATCTTGAGGCAATGTTACAACTGTACACAGACCACCCTCTCCTCCTCTCAACAAACTCAAATATATGTGAGAGATGCAACTATATAGCCAAACTGGAGGCTGAGCTCTCTCAACCCAGTACTGGCACAGTCAGTCAGGAGGAGAAGGTAACCACACACACCACAAATCCAGTCTCACATAGACCTATCGCAACAGCAAACCAAACACATAAACACACAAAAACATACTCGGAGGCTCTAAATAAAAATCTGCCCAAGCAGCAGAGACCTCCAAAGCAGACTTCCAAGCAACCGCTACCCCACAACAATACCCACGTATCACATAGTTCACAAAGTCAGTGTACCACACAGCCACAGCCCTTAAGGCTAAATAACACACCTAATGCACTGGTAATAGGTGACTCTATTGTCAGACACACTGACATCCACTCACCAGGCTGAACAAGGAGAAGGTCACTGTAAGCTGCCTGTCAGGTGCCAGGAT
Organism: Protopterus annectens; assembly: GCF_019279795.1. Taxonomy (NCBI): domain Eukaryota; kingdom Metazoa; phylum Chordata; order Ceratodontiformes; family Protopteridae; genus Protopterus; species Protopterus annectens. The sequence goes on from NC_056732.1 coordinate 1,666,957,965, forward strand.
CCGCCACATAACACAAGCACTCATGTCACTCCAAAGCAAGTACAAATATGACTCCGTCATTGTCCATGCTGGTGTGAATGACCTGAGATGTACCTCCCTGGACTACATGAAAAGAGACATAGAGAAGCTCTCTGATCATGTAGCCCAGGCCGGTATGACCCTAACCTTGAGTGGCATCTTACCCTCACCAAGAATGATGCCACAGTATAAAGACAAAATGATCAATTTTAACAATTGGCTAAGGTATTGGTGTCATTCAAAGGGGGTCCAGTGTCTGTCAGCCTGGGATGACATGCTCGACAAGCCATGTTGCTTCGCTAGGGACGGCTTGCACCTGTCACCCCTGGGCTTTCGAATACTGGCTAAGGCTCTTGCCACCCCCATAGTGCCTTTTTTAGGCAAGGCTCAAAAGACAAACCCACCTCCATAAACAACACAAGGAAAAAGAAACTAAGGGTAATGCTGCTCAATGCCAGAAGTCTAAACCTCAAGATGCATGCACTCGAGGCTCTCCTCAGTATGGAGAATATCGATATCTGTGCAGTAACAGAAACCTGATTCAAGGCTCCCGAGAGCACCCCAGCACTACCAGGTTATACCTCATACCATGCTTTTCAGCCCCAAAACTTGGACCGAACCACAAAAGGAGGGGGAGTATCCATATTCATCAAAGATACCCACACCTCCAGGTTAGTGGCACTGCACAAAGCATCGGAGACCATCCATGTGCAACTAACAGTGGGCAAAACTGCCTTTCAGTTTGTAGCCTGCTACAGACCACCCTCCCAAACTCAGGAACCCCACTCAGCTTTCCTGAGAACACTGAAGAATATGAAGGTCTCTCCAAACACCATCATATTGGGTGACTTCAACTACCCAAACATAGACTGGGAGCACTACTCAAGACCCAACACCCTCGCCCAATGGTTCCTAGAATTTATAAACTCAAATGCTATGGAACAACTGGTCACCACTCCCACAAGAGGGGAAAACATATTGGACCTGATCATCACCAACATGGGGACTCTATGTTCCATACCAGAGGTATACTCCTCATTGGTAAGATCTGACCATAAATTAATCTCACTGGACATCCATATACCATCCCCACCCCCAGCCAAGGAAACCACGGTGAAGAACTTCTCAAAAGCAAACTTCACACTTCTCAAAACTGAGGTGGAATCCTTCAAAGCCCCTGGGCCAGTGGAAAATACGGCCCAAACCACAGAATCCTTTACAAACGCATTCTATGGACACCTACAGGAATGCATGGATCGTGCAATCCCAAATAAAACCAAGACTCACTCCTCCAAAGGCAGGAGACCTGTCTGGTGGACCCCAGCCATAAATAAGCTATACAACAGAAGGAGGAAGTTACTACATGATAGAGCAAAATCCCAAAAAGGGAAGGCATCTCTGATCAGTACTAGCAAGAAGCTACAATCCCTCATAAAATCATCTAAGGCCAGCTTCGAAAGAAAAATTGCACAAGACGCTAAAGATAATCACAAGGCCTTCTTTAGTTATATCAGGAACCTGGGTGGCAACTCCCAGATATGCTCTGAGTTAGTGCAAAATGACAAAAAATACACTGAACCCACAGACATTGCAAACATCCTAGCAGACAGGTTCAGAGCAAACTTCTCCCCCCTTCCTCCCCCAAAAGAGCAAATGTCTATCCCAACAGAGTGTAGCCTCCCTGACATCACAGATGCACAGGTGAGAGCTGCCCTCTCCAAAGCAAAAAGCACAGCATCAATAGGACCGGACGGTGTCCCGGGCTGCGTCTTACATGAGCTCCAAGAAGAACTGAACCCTCACATAAAGTCACTGTTCAATCTCAGCCTTACTACAGGATATCTACTCAAGGAATGGCGTACAGCAAGAGTGGTCCCACTCCACAAAGGTGGTGCCACAACGGACCCCGGAAACTATCGCCCTATAAGCCTGAATAGCCTGATCTGCAAAGCTATGGAGTGTATCATCATGGAACTCATAAACAAAGACATTGGGAACCTCCAAACACTGGATCCTACCCAATTCAGCTTTGTTAAGGGCATATCTTCCTCTTGAACCTGGTCGACTTCTTTGAAACAGTCACCAAGGCCAGACTCTAAACCAGTTACAAGTGGCATCCCACAAGGCTCAGTCCTGGGACCTCTCTTGTTCGGTATTTATTTCTCTGAAGTACAGGCTAACATGGGAGGACTATGGCTGACCAAGTTCGCAGATGACTGCAAACTGGGTGCCATAACTGACTCACCGACTGACACAAACATCCTCCAAAAGGGTCTCACAGAGATGGATAACTGGTGCCAGAGCCATGGCCTAAAGCTAAATGCCAAAAAGTGCATAGTCATCCCTTTTGGGAAAAACAAAGTGCGCACAAATTACCACATAGGTGGTAATCCATTAACTACGGAAGAAGTAATTAGGGATTTGGGGACCCAAGTAGATAGCAATCTCTCCTTTGACAATCACATTGCCAAAGTGGTTAGAAAGACCTTCTATATAGCCCACCTTATCATGAAAGGGTTCACATCTAGATCAAGAGAGGTCATTGTGCCCCTCTACTCATCACTCATCAGGCCCATAATTGAATACAATGCCCCATTTAGGATGTACCTTACCTGACACCTGCAGCAACTGGAAAAACCCCAAAAGTACCTCACCAAGAGGATCAAGGGACTCAAACAGATGTCCTATGCAGTTAGGCTAAAGAAACTCCAACTCTACTCAGTTGCTTACCGCCTACTCAGAGGCGATCTGTGCCTGACGTATAAAGCCATGTCCAAACCAGAATTAATGGACATGCTCCACCTCAGGAAATCCAAATGCCTTAGAGCTACATGCTCCAGGGACTTAAACCACAGCACAGAAATAAATAGGACATGCTGGAGGGACAGATTCATATCCCAGAGGCTCCCCTCACTCTGGAACAAAATCCCAATCCATGTTAGGCAGAGCCCCTCAATGACCCTCTTCAAGAGAAATCTTGATGAGTGGATGGGAGATCGTAGGTTTACCCCTGGGATCTCTTCTGTGTCCCTACTAGACAGAGGCACAGTAAACTAACCTTAAAAGGGCTATCTTCTGTGACCTACTATACAGAGGCACAGTCAACTAATCTAAAAGGGTGGTGAAACACACTCTGGCTAGGCTTATAAATGCCCTAGGGAAGATAGCCTAGTATCAACCTATGAACCTATGAACCTATGAAGTGGTAGCATTCTCACACAAGTCTGAAGTGATCGGAAGTTACCTCACATCACAATATCTGTTTATGTATGTATGCATGTATGTATGTATGTATTTATTTATTTGCACTTACTGGTGTTTGTTTTCATATTGGCCAAGTGTTATTATTCCACAATTATTTTTATAGTTGTACTCATTAACAACCAATTGCACAGTTCACATCAGCAGGAAAAGCAAATGACTAAACAGTGTGTCTGTCAGTTTTCAAATTGAACCTGCTGTTATCATCTGCAACAGTAAAAGGAATGAGGCAGCAAATTGGAATAAAAACAGGAAGTGCTCCTGCAAAATGAGTCCCACTAGCAACAATGATAAGTACGGGAATTTCCCAGATGCCCTGGCCAAATTTACCCATGTAGTATAAATACCATTTCAGGTCTCCCCTGAAAAGAGCCCAGTATCCTAGTAGGACCAAGCAGGTCAACAAAGGATAAATGAATAAATAATTGGGCAGAGGACTCAATCAATTCAGGGCATGTTCTGGAGCTGACTGGAAGTTCTTGAAATAGGAAAGGGGTTATACGAGATAAGACTGTATAACATAATTTAAAACTAGGGAGTTGGGAGGGTGGTCTAATGGTTAAGGTGTTTGCCTTATAAACACAAGGTGCAAGGTTTGAGTCTCACAAGGGATAATTAGCTAGGCTTAAAATGGCTCGCAAAGGCAGTTAGCCTAGTACTAATCTATGAACCTATAAAACAACTCATGCTCTTTGTCCTGATAGTCTCCCCACAACCACCAAGTCCCTCTCTACACTTCCCTCCATCCAAGAATATTAAGCATGGGAGGTAAGATATGGGCCTGTGGATTCTCCTTTTGTTTTAACACATTTTATGATAAAATATAAGCTAACAAAGATATTTCATTTTTAATACCCAGTAATAGCACATATTACTGCTATCTTATATGAAATAATAGGTTCATAGGTGTTTACTAGGCTAATAACCACAAGGGCCTTTTTAAGCCTAGCCATACTTCCTGAATCTCTGACAAGTTCTGACACCCATGATAAGTGTAAGCATGGCTAGGAGATGAACCATTTACAGGTTACCTGTGTCCATTAGAGACATGAGTACCAAACCAGGGATGAATTTCTGGTTTCCCATCCAATTGTCCAAATTGCACTTGAATTGGGTTAGGGAGGAACTCACATGGATGGGGAGTCTGTTCCTTAGACGGAGTAGTCTCTGGGATACATACCTATCTCTCCAGCAGGTCCTATTTATATCATAGCCAAGGTTTTAAGTCTTTAGAATGGGTAATTCTGGTACTGTTTGTTTTGTGGCTATACAGGAGGTCCATCAGAGTGGGGTGTGACAATGACCTGTATGCCAGGCATAGATCTCCCCTCAAAAGTCTGTAGGAGACAGAATGCAGAAAAGGGCCTTGAGGCGGTCAGCATAGGACATGTTACTTACACCCTGTATTCTTTTAGTGAGGAACCTCTGTGGATGTTCCAGTTGTTGGATATGCCTGGTTAGGTACATACCAAAAGGGGCATTGTACTTACTGATAGGTCTGAAGAATTCAGAATACAGTGGAACAATGACTTCCTTGGACTTAGATGCCATACCTTTGCTTATAAGTTCCACAACATAGAATGATTTCCTCACCACTGTAGACACGTGATGATCAAAGGCTAGATTACTATCTATGTGTGTCCCCAAGTCCCTGACTACTGGGTCAGGTCTAAGGGGTGTGTTGTCAATATGATAGTTACCAGGGATGGAAGATTCCCATAATCTCATACCCAGGAGGCCAGTATCTGGGAGGTAGGAGTGAAGTGATTTCTGAGAGATCAGTTGGGGAAGTCCCATTAAAATGGTCCAAACTGGACCCTGCAAATGCTAATGCCAGCCCTGTAATATATTATATGTGGCCTGCTCCCAGCATGCAAGGCACAGGCGTAGATAGTCCATTCCACCTGGCATGGTGTGGTACAAGGTTTGATTCCATCTGCTCTCATTTGCCTACTGTGTCACCTTGAGCAAATCATTTAACCAGTTATTGCTTGTGGGTTGCCCCCAAAAAGGTACTGTATGTCCAGTGGGCCTACCTGGTTAACAGATGGGCATTATTATTATTATTTTTATTATTACTTGCCAACTAATTCACCCTATATAAAGTAATCTCACAGGAACCACTGGTATAGGTAAGACATTTGCCATATATGTAAACAGTGTACATTGCCTGAGTAATGAATAGACACATTATAGATAATGCCCAAGGCATTACCACCTTGCAGTTCAGAGAGTGGAAGCCCTTCCTGTTTATATTTATGATGATGATGATGATAACCTTATAGACGTGGTGGGGCTTTAATAGCAATATGGATGCAATCTATAATGCCCATAACCTCACAGAACATGCCTCATAGAAGGTCCCACATTGTGATGGTTCTCTCCACTGGTGTCTTGGGGAGTTAGATACATTCTTCAACATGTTGTAGCATTATGTCAAGGAACTGGTTTTGTACTTGCGCGGATGATACTTGTGATATCCCTAACATGCCCCCTAAGCAGATCACCAGAACATCCCTGTAACTAAGATGGTAAATGCTGTACATACCATTGTGTCCACAGGAATATGTATACCCCACATTCCTCTTGGGTCTGCCATGGATGACTGGATAAAATTGATATTTCACAGGAATATTTGCATTAAACTGAAACCTTTGACACACATGCAATAACTATTTCAGGTCATGCACCAATAAAAAAAAAATAAGATAAAAATGCAGGGATAATGAAATATAAATGGTATATTGGCGCTTTCTCACCTACCTGTTAAAAAGAGAGTGATTCAACATTAAGGAGTAGAAATTATTCAAGAGCTAACAGAGAAGCAAGAAATTTCTTCAGCAGGGACATCTAGTTGTTTAGAGGGGCTGACTGGGGTTAAAGTATTGTAGTATAAGGTGAATCTCATAGAACAAGAAGAGAAACAACTCCTGAATGCTAAAAAGAAAAAAGGGAGTATTTGGATAATATGCATGAGCTTATAAAGACTGCATTTAAGCAACCATTTTTTGATAACATCCTCAAAGCACAAACATTTTTAGCTCAACGACTCAGATGACAGAAAAGGGTTGTCACCAGACTTCGGGAGTCTATGACAAGAAAAATAACCAGAGGTCCTTTAGAGGTATTAAAGATATTGTGGAAATGTGATGAATTATACCATGCTTAATGGAAGGCGAGGGTCAACAACTAATAGTTAATATAGGAGGAGATGCGATAAAAACAGTGACGCATACTCAATTGGCAGGGAAGTCTCCAAGAACAGATGGTATTCCTGTGGATGTCTGGAAATTAAGTGGGAAGAAAGTGATGAAGATCTGGAAGATTTTGTTTAATACTGTTTTATAAAGAGGAGAAGTGCCAGCATCTTGGGTGGGAAAGTGTGGTGGCTGTTCTACCCAAAGAGGTTAAAGAACTGCCAGACCCACCTTCATATAGACCTATTTCAATTTTCATCCATGATTGTAAGTGTTTATGTTTAAACTAGCTAAAAGAATGACAAAGATGTTTGCCAAAATTGGTAGATATGGATTGGTGTGGTTTTATGGAGTGGAGACAGACATTTGACAACATTAATAGAACAATGTTGACCAGGGGGAAGCAGAATGTAGAAAACACCACTGCTGTTGGTGGGTCTTAGAACAGAGAAACCATTTGACAGTGCACTGATGTTTTATGAATGAGTAGGGCAATACAAGCATTTTCATTCCCCAATATAATAATAAGGTTAATTAGGAGGACATATTAAGGATTGCAGACAAGACTCAAACTGGGAGGTTCATCTCCAATAAGTTTTATTTGAACAGAGGAACCAGGCTTGGGTATGCTCTTTTCTCTTTGTCATTTTCTTTATATTTAGAGCCACTGGCAAAGTAAATAAGGGACATTTCAATGCTGAGGAACATTTTGAGACAAGTTTCAATTTTTTTCAGGATGCAAAATTAATGTTTATACAACAACGAGTCATTTACATTCAAAAGTGTGCACGATGACTGCACAGCCCAATCATTGTAAAAGGAGCATATTCCAACAGAAAAAAGTGTGGTTACCAAAATCACTTGTCGAGCGACTGCATATTCTGCTGGGAAATACTGCTGCAATGCAATCATATCACCCTGTATCAAAATAAATAAATAAAATATGTTAGTACCATCATATAGATTTAGGCTTCATTTCCTGTCTCCAGTTGTAGGCGGTGTTGCTCTTAGCAAGAGTCCTACACAGGAAATTAATAAATCTCTTCACCTAACAGACAATGTAAAACAGCTACTTCTTATCAGCACTACAGTTTACCTGTTGAGATTGTTTATTCAACACTTTTTACGATCTTACAAGTAAAGACACCTGTTGAAATTCTTTATTTAACCCTTTTTAAGATAAAAAAAAGTAAAGAAAAATGTATCATGCCTATAACAAAGTCAGAACAACTCTCACTCTGTTCTTCTAATACAGTAAAACAACAAAGGAATCTCTTGAACTTACGCTGAAATGTTCTGTTACGGCAGTAAAGCTGATAAGCGTAAGTACAAGTGACAGGGATGCTACTACTTTATTTTTATATTAATCTGCCTAATCTGATCAAAACAGTTCTCTACCGTCTTCCTTAAGAAAGCACATAAACAAGCAACCTGTTTGTTAATTTCTGCTGCTAAAAGTGCAACCTACATCCATGGACTTAGTGCCTTAATTTCTCAATGCTATACCAGAAAAAAACAACATTATTATGGAGAACACACCAAATATTTGAGGCAAACAGCTCCACATTCTGCTAAGATCTATACAAGCTTTTATCCTACTGGGATGATTCACACTCTACATGAAAGATACTGCAGCGGACTTGGAGTGAGACAACAGTGTACTGTTTAGCCATAGAGCATGCCCAGTATGTACTTTGGATGCAGCACACTTACCAGAAGATGTCAGAAAACCAATAAAGTCTTTTTATATAATAGCATTATTTATAGGTTCAAGGGTAAGTACTAGGCTAGCTGCCATTTTGGGCCATTTTAAGTCTAACCAAAATTCCCTGGTGAAAATCAAACTCTGGACCTCTTGTCTGAGAGGTGAGCACCTTAACTACTATGCCAACCTCCAATTTATTAAAGTTAAGAATTTTTTTTCTTAAATAATGTCATTTATATATATTAGCGATAATCCACCCCTGTGTGTGGGTAATGCAGGGTTTACCCATGGTTGGCTTGGTTTAATCACTTGGGCTTTCCCTCTTGATCAAACCATGCCAACCATGGGTAACTCCTGCATTACCCACACCCAGTTATGAATTATTGCTTAAAGATAAAACAAAAGCTATAGCCATAAATTATGTGCCCACACACAAACTGATTCAGAAATATCCATATTTATGTGGACACAATAAGATAAAGCATTTAGGGATATGGATTAAAAAGACTTTTGCTGTGGCAACTAAGGATATGTGAGAAGAGGCTAAACAAACAATAATACAAAAACTTAAAAACTCTAAGCTCTTGTTTGCTGATATGAACAGTAAGATACAAGCAGTGAAAATGTTTTGAGACCCCTTAGTTTTATTTACAGGTCATATATATATATTATCAACCAGAGAAGTTCTGGACAATAATTAATAAGGAGTTGAACAAATTTATCTCGCAGGGGAAGAGGGTAACAGTTAAGTGGGATAAGTTGATCCTTCCAACATAACAAGGTGGTTTAGGTGTACCTGATTTGAAAGGATATTTTAGAGCTACATAGTCAAGGTCCATATACATAACACAAGCGGAAAGTTATAATTCATAATAGAAAGGAATGATGATGAAACAGTTGAGGAATTCAAGAAATGAGGAGAGTGTGGAATGTTCTCTGCAAATCCTTGTGAAGAATAACAACAACCACACAGAACATTGTATTCATAAATCTGCAAAAGTTTTCAAGGAGATTTTACCAATAGGGATGACAACAAATATGGGTACAGAACGTGGGCTGGAATTTACTGGAGAAAACTGGTAAAAGATCCAAGGTACTGGGAGCAAATTAACTAGAGCGGGAAATGTAAAAGAATCGGAAGAGGCCAAGAAGAAGTCTGGACTGCAAGCTAGAGACTTCTTTTCCTACCAGGCATTGATGTCAGAGTACAGGTAAAGAGAAAAGGATAAGGGTGCCCTTAGTGAAAGATCTGCTCTGGTAGAATTTTTAGCTGAATCTAGAACAGAAGCTACTGTTAAAAACATGATAATTAGTAGGTCATATAAAATACTGTATAAAAACTATAAGAATCAATCACAAGAGTCAAAAAAGATTGGGAAGAGAGAGACTGGAAAAGCAATATACAAGGGGACAGACAGTAAGGGGCCATACATGTGACTACCAAGTATGAAACAAAGTCCAAAGTGTTTAGGATTTTTGCTTGAAAGTGTTTGCATATTTGTTTTAATATCCTAAGCAGGCTTCAAAGAAGTTTTCCTTAGGTAGATAGCAAATGTTGGAGGTGTGATGGGGAAAAAAGAGGTAACTGGGAGCACATTTTTGGGAGTGTAATGAGATGGCAGATTTTTAAAATTCCCTACAGAATACTCTGTCATATTGGAGCAAAGGGCTGTAACTAAAGAAATCATTCTTTTAAGCTGGGACACAGGATTTGAATTGCCTACACATAGTAAGGCCTTATTAAGTTTAATTCTGTTGGCTGCCAAAAAAGCAATTACTAGAAAATGGAACCCAAAATCTAAACCAGCTGTATTTGAAGTATTGAATAGTGTAAAAAACAGAAAAGAACTGGTAAACGGATCTTTAGAAAAGGGAAGGAGCAAATTACACAGACATAAATGGAAGCTGTGGGAATACTACATGCATGATAACGTTCAGGAGAAGGAGGAGTGAGGTTTAAGGGAAGGCAGGAATTCAACAATTTATGTAATGTTGGACTAAATGAGAGATGCTCTAAAGAAAGAAAGCATACATGTCACGTATACTGTATGTAAATGAAAAAGTTAAAAGCTTTGTTTTCTTTTCTATTAATGTTTTGTACCTATCTTTTAATATTAACAATAACCCCTTTAATTTCTCAATATAATAGTTCTCAGCCTTGTATGTATATTGTTGCTTCACATTACAGAACTGTATATTGTTACCAAATATACTTGTATAAAATGTTATCTTTGAAAGTATTTTTAAATTCTCCTGTGAAAATTGTACAAGTATGTATTCAAGTAATTTTGTGGAGATTTTCTCCCAGGGTCTACACTGAAAATGGGCACTACTCGGTTGAGCTTTTCCAGTAAACAAGAGCAAATTCACCCAAAATACTCCACTAATAACAGAAAACCTGGGCAAAGAGAGCCCACAAAACACAGGCGAAGGTCAATCCACTTTATTCACCATAAAACACATAAACGCTTCAAGTGATACACATTTTCATCCACTACCAGCAGACTTCATCAGATGAACAAAAAGCAATAATGAGGAACCTTATTAAATACCTCAACAGATTGCCTGCATGTTTGACTGCTGCTCTGGACAATCCTGGCCAGTGTGTAATGGTTGCTACATCTCCACTTCAACTGTGAATATGGAAACTATGGAAATATGGAGAGGGGTCTCATCTCTGTCAGAACCTCATTAATCACAAACAGTGACTCACTGGCTAACTCATATTAACTCTCTCTCTATCTAACTCAACTCTCTCGCATTACCAAAGGTAAAATTACAAGTATTAACACACACACACACACACACACACACACACACACACACACACACACACACACACACACACACACACACACACACACACACACACACAAATAAAAAAATTAAAAAAAAATAAAAATTATTCCTGTGCATTTGTGCCATTGTTGAAATTTGAAATTACATGATTACTTAACACAGTTTACATGAAATCTTAGAGTTACAGTAGGTAGGAGAGAAGAGGTGTTAATTGTTGAATGTAAGAAGGTAATGGGACAAAAAGAAAAAGGGGGAATGTGTGAAGTAGTGTGATGAATGATTGTGATCAAGCATCACTTGCCAAAAATGAACTCCTTGTATCTAAGACAGAAAAAACAGTGGCCTTCGGTACCAGGGCTGCAACCTCTTTGACTCTACACATGGGGTGATGTGGTCTCTTCAATGCTTTGTTCAAATCTCTTGGGTCAGTACATATTCTGATTTCATCTGAGCCTTTTTTTATGAGCTGCTACCAAGGACAACACCTATTCGGTAGGTTCTGTAACTGGACAAATTACACCTTGTTGCACCATTTTGTCCACCTGAGCTTTGACCTTGTGCTGCATAGCTATCAGATCTCTTCTTGCTGGTCTGCCCACTGGACTTATTTCTGGGTCTAGTTTCTTGGAATACACAACTTGAAGTTTTCCCAATCTGTCATCGAAAACATCAGCATACTCTGAAAAAATAGCATCGGTGAAGCTGGAACTAGGACATGTGCTAATCTGATGAACTTCTTTGGTAAAAGAAAGCAGATTCATTCTCAAACTGTCTCTGAGACCCAATAATGACTGCATGGATCTTCAAACCACAGAGAGCAATAGGCTATAACAGCTCTTAGCCACATAACATGAAAGCACTACTGAGCCTTCAGTTTGAATCTCTTCACTTCCATAAGTTATATGTTTTGCACATCTAGTCACATTTAGTTGTTCACCAGCTCTGACCCTTGCAAAAGTATCTGCAGACATGACATTACACTTTTAACCAATGTTTACATTAAGCTTGGTGGATTCACCATTGATCTGGACAGTACAAAACATTTAATTTCTTGTCAGTAAATCTACTGCATCAATCTTTTCACCAATTATTGATACACCATTTACATAGAAAACAGATTGTTGCGGGTCTATTTGATTAACTTGCTTTTTGGAGTGACCCTTCTTTGTAACTGTGTGAGGCTTACTTGATTTACAAAATCTTTGAAAATGGTTCCATTTCTTACACTTATGACATTGCTGACCAAATGCCATGTACTTTTCTATTCTGGACTCACGGTTAGCACCACAATTGTGACAGTCAACAGTAAATCTTGACTTGGGTTTTTCTGATTCACTCTTTTGCTGTACTGTGCAATGTCTGTTTTGCACTAGGTACCCTTGGTTTTGCATCGAGCATGCTCCTTTAACTGAACTGTTCTTGGAATGTGCTAGAAGACTACGGGTTTTACTTAGAAGTCCCACAGGGGCTGCTGCTGCCACATGCTTAGGCCTACTTTTGCCTGTCACGTGTTGCATGCTGTCTACATGAGCTCTGGAGTCTACTGAAACCATGCTCTTATCACTAGCAAGCATATTTGTGTGCCTTTCTGTAACTTACAAATCTTAATGGCTTTACTCTGCATTAAATCACTGTCACGAAGCAAAATCTTTCTCACAGCAGCATTATCAATACCGCACAGGAGTCTGTCCTTTACTAACTCATCCTTTAAATCACCAAACCTACATGTTTTAGCCTTGTTTCTCAGGTCAGTAATATAAACTGTGAAAGTTTCCCCTTGCTTTTGATCTCTCATGTAAAACAAATGCTTCTCTAGTGTAACATTAGTTTGAGGGTTACACATCTCTCTGAATTTGCACTTTAAACACTCAAGGACTTCCCTTGATTCAGCCTGCACAACAACACGAGTTTCTCCTTCACCTTCATACACTTCTGGTGCATAGACAAATGAACACTCCCTTTCAATGGCTTCTGACTCTGCTAGGTTAAACAAAATGAATGTCCTGGTAAGTGCATCTTTATCAGAATAAGCTGCTTGTATAAATATCAGGCAGGATTCACGATGGCTTGCACGAAGTCTAAGAGTCGTGTAAGACTCCATACAGCCATCGCGATCAAGGAATAGCCCGAAATCCCATGTAAGAGACCAGCTAAATCGTCTCTTACATGGGCAGGGCGTGGATATGCTAATTACCTCACTTGCAGCCGAAAGGCATGCAAATGAGGTAGATTAGCGATCCACAAAGCAGAAACCAGCCCGTGTAAGAGTCATGTTAGGTGCAGAAATGTACTCAGTTGACAACTGAGTATGTTACTGCAAATTACACAATGGAACCATGACAACTCCAAATAAAGTGTGCATATGTAGCAGGTAGCATGCCAATGGCCAAATATGTGGCCATTGGCACGGTAACCCGATGCATACATGAAATAAAATAATTTATTTTTTCGGCGATCGGTGATGTTTAAACGCAGCGCAGCCCCGCGCAAATGGGCTGTGCTAAATAAGACATAAAAATAAAGGTTTGAAACCCACAAATGTGTGTTTTATGTAATGCATGGATTTGCAATGCAGGGACTAGCAGACCGAAAACAACATGGCCACCGTCTAGTGGTTGCTAAGGGGGGAAGCTGAGTGTAAGACATGTAACTAAGCATTAGAAGGCAATCCAATGTAAATGAGTGGTAGGATAGTGAATCTCACTGTCACATAGCAAATGAGCACATTCTGTGTAGTGTAAGAGTTAGATAAGGGGGAGTAACAGAGTAGGAGATAGGTGACATCACAGGGGGGAATGTCAGGAAGAAATCAAGCTCATTGGATCAAAGTGGTATGTGAAAGATGTCAATCACACAGCATAAAAAGAGGAGTGTCAACAGATAAGCATGGGAAAGTCAAGAAATGGAAGGTGTACACTGTGGCCAACACCAAAGTTTCTTGCTGTGTGTGCATGCGCGCGTGTGCGCGCTGGGAGGCGCATGTAAGACAGAGTGCGCTCGTGTAAGGCAGAGTAAGCATGTAGGAGCCTGTGTAAAGATCTATAAATCTGTTTGCACTGGTGTGCGCGCGTTTTAACCTGAATAAGCAGATTCTAGTCCGTGTAAGCATGTGTGCACGCGTGGTAGCCACTGTGAGCGTGCTTTCGCTGGTATGTGCACTGCTCCCCCCTGAGGAAACAGAGAGGAAAAAGGAAGCAGAAGAAATAGTAGGAAGCTAGCAGGGAATACTGGTAGAGCTAGCAGGTGAAAACAATTAGAAGCAGGCAATTACACAGGCAGAATACTAGCCCAGCCCAGCACTTAAAACACTGCAAACAGCATTGCAGTATGTTTCTCTCAAGAGACACTGCAAGAAAGGAGTAAGCTAGTAGAAGTGAAAACTGAAAAAGCTGCACTCAGACCAAACATGCTAGGGGCTGCCATAGCTGTTATAAGGAGACATAGGAGACTTGATGAGGGTGGTGACAATGCAAATGCTGCCAGACAACCCACAGTGAGGAGACGGAGAAGAGTGTACAGGCCCAGGGTCACCTACCAGGGGTTACATGAGCTGGAGATAGTGGAGCACTATAGAGTGGACAGAGACCTCCTGCAGCAAATTGTTGAGCTGTGCAGGCCATGCCTCACACACAGAACCAACAGAGGGGAACCCATCCCAGTGGAAACCAAGGTATGTGTTGGCCTAAGAATACTAGCAACAGGTACCTTCCAGAGACCAACTGGTGATATGATGGGGATATCACAGGCATCAGCCTCCAGGGTACTGCACCAGTTCCTGGATGCCATGTCAGCACATGTCGGTGAGCATGTATATTTCCCCAATTCCTGTGAGGTATTGGCCAGCAATATGCGTCTCTTCCATCAAATAGCGGAATACCCTGAGGTAGTGGGTGCAATAGACTGCACACACATATGCATCAAAGCACCAGCCGGTGAGTGGGGTAGGGCCTACATTAAGGGCAAGGGCTTCCCCTCCATCAACTGCCAGGTCGTGTGTGATGCCCAGGGCATAATAATGAATGTGTGTGCTGGCTGCCCTGGAAGCTACAACAGTTCCCATATCTGGCATCTGATGCAGCTGTACCAGACATTTGCCAGTGGGGACATCCCTGACGGTCACCTAGTGGGGGATGCTGGATATGCACTGGAGCCGTGGCTGATGACACCCATCAGAAATGCACATACACCTGAACAAGAACTCCATAATTAGGCACATGCACAAACACGTAATGTAATAGAGCGTGTGTTTGGGCTGCTCAAGTCATGGTTCCGGTGCCTGGACACATCTGGTGGAGCCTTGCAGTACTCACCAACTACATGTACCCAAATTGTCATGGTATGTGCTATGCTACATAATATGATTCTGTGAAAACAGCTGCAGCAGGACCAGCATAGGGCTGGGACAAACAGCCCCCCACCATTGCTAAGGCCATCACAGGCAGAGTGTGACTCAGAGAAGGAACAACCTGAACCTGCACCAGTAGGCAGAAGGAGGCATGCCCAGTATGCCCTGGCCTTGGCAAAGAGGCAGTGCATTGCACATACACTGGCTCAGTAGGAACCCTGGGAATGATACCCCTCTCTGACTCATATAGTAACAGGGACGCCTAACATGGCACAACCTGCTCTCAAACATGTACAGGGAGTGTAGTATATGCATCTGACAGAGGCAGCCCTGCAGCACCACCTGAGGCATGATTGCCATGTGTTAAGCAATGTAACACCATCTAGTATATGCAAACATGAAGACCCTGCCTAATATCTCACCCTCACCAAGCATGATGCCACACTATGAAGACAAGAAGATCAAGTACAATAATTGGCTGTAGTCTTGCTGTTAGCAAGGGGGAACAAATGGCTGACAGCCTGGGATGACATGCTGAGCAAGACATGATTCCCCACCTGCTAGGGATGGAACACACCCAGCACACCTGGCTGTGTGGATACTGGCAAAGGCTGTTGTCACCCCCACTGTGCCTTGAATAGGTAAGGCTGGAAACACAAACCCACCACCATAGGTAGCACAAGGGATAACAACCTGGACGTAATGCTACCCAATGCCAGAAGTCTAACCTGCAAGGTGCATGCAGACCAAACCCACCACAGCATGGAGAATGGTAATATCTGTTCTGTAACAGAAACCTGGGTCAAGGCCCAGAAAAGCACCCTAATACTACCAGGTTATGCCTCATACCATGCTCTACAGCTCCAAAACATGGAACACACTACAATAGGAGTGT
Organism: Protopterus annectens; assembly: GCF_019279795.1. NCBI lineage: Eukaryota > Metazoa > Chordata > Ceratodontiformes > Protopteridae > Protopterus > Protopterus annectens. Next base: position 1,666,974,185 of record NC_056732.1, read on the forward strand.
GGCTATCAGTAATTGTCAAGGATAACCACACCCCCAGGTTGGTATCACAGCAAGAAGCAGCATGGACTATCCATGGGCAAGTAACAGTGGCTCAAACTGCGTCCCTGTTTGCAGCCTAAAACAGACCACACTCACAAACCCAGGAACCCCAGCCAGCCTTCCTGAAGACACTGCAGAGTGTGAATGTCTCAAAAAATACCAGTCAAGGCACACACAAAGTATGACATAGGTGGCAATCCATTATGTATGGAAGAAGTAATCAGGGACCTAGGGACACAAGTGGACGGTAACCCATCATGTGACACTCACATTGCCAAGATGGCAAGGAAGACCTGCTATATTGCCCACCTTAATATGAAAGGATGCACATGTAGATCAAGAGAGGTCACTGTGCCCCCATACTTTTCCCTTATCAGGCCCATATGTGACAACAATGCCCCAGTTCAGATGTACCTTACCTTACACCTGCAGCAGTTAGAAAGACCCCAAATGTACCTCACCAACAGGATAAAGGGTCCAAACATTTGACATCTGCAGCCTGGCTGAAGAAACCACAGCCCAATTCACAAGCATACTGCCCAGTCAGAGGCGATGCATGCCTGATGTACAAGGCCATGTCCAATCCAGAATGAATGGACATGCTCCACTGCAGAAACCCCAAATCCAGCAGAGACACCACAGTGAGATATCTGAACCTCCACACATAGATAAATAGGATGTGCTGGAGGGACAGATCCATAACCCAGAGGCTCCTTACACTCTGGAACAGAATCCCAGTCCATGATAGGCTGAGCTCCACACTCATACTCAACAAGAGAAATCTGGTGAAGTGCATGGGAGATAGTAGGTGTACACTGGGGGCCATCCCTGTGTCACATCTAGTAAAGTAAACCCTACAGGGGCATAATATGCACATTGCAAGGGGTGTTGAAACTCACACACAGTCTGTCCATGCTCAAACAAGGCCAGGGCAGATAGCCTAGTATGAACCTATGAACCTATGATGATACAAATTGTGCAGGACACAAAGGATTATCACACAGCTGTCCTACCTGATGGTAGGAACCATGGTGATAATCCACAGGTATGCTCTGCAGTACTCTAATATCACAAACAATACATCAATCCCACACACATTGCCAACATCCTATCTTACAGATTCTTTGCAAACTCCCCACCAGCACCTAACTGCCAAATATCTATCCCAGCAGAGTGCTGGCCCCCTGACATTGCAGATGCTGAGGTAACAGCCAGCATCTACAAAGCACACCACACAGCATCAATAGCACCAGATGGTGTCCTGGGTTGTGTCCAACAAGTACTGTAAGAAGAATGGAACACCAAATAGCACTACTGCACACTATCAGTCTTACCACAGGATATGTACCCAAAGAGCAGTGTACAGCAACAGTGGTCCCTCACCACAAAGGTGGTGCCTGAATGGATACTGCAAACTATCACCCCTCAACCCTGACTATCTTGGTTGGCAAAGTACTGGAGAGGATGATCATGGATCCCAGGAATAACGAGATTGGGTACCTACAGACATTGGACCCTACCCAGTGTGGCTGTCATAGGGCAGATCCTGCCCCTTACACATGTCTGACTCATGTGAAATGCACACCAAGTCCATTGATGTGAGGAATGTGGATCACACAGCCTAGCTGGACCTTGCTAAACCCTTCCATACAATACCCTAGTTGGTCAGTACAGATAAGCTCACCAGACTAACTATAAACCCCTATCCAAGTAGATGTGTTGCAAACCAGCTCAAGGACAGAACTGACCTGGTCAGACATGCTGCAGCCATATCAGACTGCAAACCAGGTACAACTGGCATCCCACGAGGCATGGTCCTGGGACCTCTCTTGTATGCTATATATGTCACATAGGTACAGGCCAATATGGAAGGACTCTGTCTGAACAGGTTTGCAGAGGACTACAAACTGCCCACCATATCGGACCCTCCAGCTGACACAAGCAACCTACAAAAGGCACACATGAAAACAGACAAGTGGTGCCACAGGCATGTCAACAAGCTAAATGCAGAATAGTGTATAGTCATCCCCTGTGGAAACACAGTACATGTCCAGAAATTACCACATAGGTGTTAACCCAGTAAGTACATCAGGAGCAATAAGAGACCTGGGGACACAAGGTGATAGATATCCTGCATGTGACAACCATGTGTCTGTAGTGGTTACAGAAACATACCATATACCCACCTAATCATGAAGGTAAGCACAGCTAGGTCAGGGTAGGTCAATGTGCCTCTCCAGTCATCCATCAGCAGCCTCACAATTGTGTACAATGGCCCTTCAGGGATGTACCTTAGCAGACACCTGCATCAACTGGAAAGACCCCACAAATACCCCACCAGGAGGATCACAGAGCTGTAACAGATGCCATGTGTTGCCTGATTAAACAAACTGCAGTTCCACACAGTGCCAAACTGCCTGGCTGGAAGTGAACTGTGCCTGATGTAAAAAGCCATGACCAAGCTGGTATCAATGGACATTTGGCACCATGTAAAATCTGAATGCTGGTGACCTATGCAGCTGACAGGCCTGAACCCCAGCACAGACATAAACAGGACATGCTGTACCGACTGGTCCATAACCCAGAAGCTCACTCCACTCACGACTAAACTCCCAGTACAGGTTATCCAGTGAGTCCCTCATTGACTGTCATCCAGAGGAATCATGATGACTGGATGGGAGATGTTAGGTGTACCCTGGATATCACCTGTATGTCATGGGTAGACAGAGGCACAGCACACTAACCTTGACATATGACATGGCAAACACCAGTAAATGTGTGTTGAACAACAAACACTCTCTGACTAGCATTACAAATGGACTAGGGCACATGGCCATTGTTTGTCACTGTCCACACAAGTTGTGGAATACATTAACAATGTCGGACAATCATGTACTATGCTGTCCATATCTGAACAAAATGCAACATGGTCATATCTGCACAACTGGCCCTCAACCAGTCTGGTGTGCTCACTATAAATATTACAAGCAGAGATAGGACTGCAACCGATGATACTGTCCACCACAGTGAAAGTACTGCACCAGTATACTATACGACAATACACTGTTTGGTCATTAGGAAAGGATGTTGACAACTGTATGTAAACTATCCCATGGTGACCCTGCAGGCACAGCATAATGCCTGTTAGGTTCAGACACAAAGCACTCGGCCAGTAAGAACACAACCTGATATCCAACACTCAACTGTACATGTGAAATATAGATGATGTCCACACACAAACACAAATGTGGTGGACCACAGATCCCAACATAAGGAAAGTTCACACTGGGCATGCTCGCACACTTAGATAAATGAGATGTGTCAGTCAAGAAGCCATAGAAACTGTGAACTGGGCATGCTCACACACTTAGGCCATGTCACAGTTCAGCAGTTGCACACACATATCTGGCATTTGTATGTGTTAACACAGGAACCTCCCACAATACAGAAATCTGCCCAGTGCACACAGTGAAATTACAACAGAGACATAAGTAAAGTACTGGATCCCACTCATATGCAAACATCTTCCACAGTACACAAGTTGTTCATAGAGATAGGGAAAGCTATGGCAATAAAGACCCACAAACAGTATATGAACAACAGATACTTGCATCTGACAGGTAAACATATGGCCACAGAGTGCAATACTAGGCTGTTGTCCCTAGGGAATACAAAAGGCTATCCACAGTGTATTTTGTGTCTGCTTCCGCAGTACAGTAGGCCACTGTGCCTGTGCAAGGTTAATGCATAGATATGCTCTCCCCTGTACTGATGGATAGTAACAGATGTACATACCTCTTCATACATAATGATGTCAGCACACTATACATATGTCAGGAGCACAAAAGATACCCAGTATGCTAATGCATCTCTCACAAATGTCATAACATAGTTAGGTAGGAGTTTGAATCCTGCAAGTGCTCAGTATGTGTGTGGGGGAGTAGTGTGTGTGCAATTCCACGTGTAAGAGAAATGTTCCTTTTGGCAACTAGTACAACACAACACATGCTGCATATTCCACTGTCTAAACACTGATGATGTCAGCACCCTATAAGTACAGCAGGAGAAAACAAACCTCCCAGTAATGCAAATAGCGTGCTCTGCTACTGCGTCTCTCACAAATGTCATAATATAGTTAGGTAGGGGGTTGAATCCTGCAAGTGCTCAGTGTGTGTATGAATGTGTGTGGGGGAGTAGTGTCTGTGCAATTCCACATGTAAGAGAAATGTTCCTTTTGGCAACTAGTACAACAGAACACATGCTGCATATTCCACTGTCTAAACAGTGATGATGTCAGCACCCTATAAGTACAGCAGGAGAAAACAAGCCTCCCAGTAATGCAAATAGCGCACTCTGCTACTGCGTCTCTCACAAGTGTCATAACATAGTTAGGTAGGGGTTTGAATCCTGCAAGTGCTCAGTGTGTGTGTGAATGTATGTGGGGGAGTAGTGTGTGTTCAATTCCACGTGTAAGAGAAATGTTCCTTTTGGCAACTAGTACAACACAACACATGCTGCATATTCCACTGTCTAAACAGTGATGATGTCAGCACCCTATAAGTACAGCAGGAGAAAGCAAGCCTCCCAGTAATGCAAATAGCGCACTCTGCTACTGCGTCTCTCACAAGTGTCATAACATAGTTAGGTAGGGGTTTGAATCCTGCAAGTGCTTAGTGTGTGTGTGTAAATGTGTGTGGGGGAGTAGTGTGTGTGCAATTCCACGTGTAAGAGAAATGTTCCTTTTGGCAACTGGTACAACACAACACATGCTGCATATTCCACTGTCTAAACAGTGATGATGTCAGCACCCTATAAGTACAGCAGGAGAAAACAAGCCTCCCAGTAATGCAAATAGCACACTCTGCTACTGCATCTCTCACAAGTGACATAACATAGTTATGTAGGGGTTTGTATCCTACAAACACCATGTGTGTTTTTGTCACACAGTTTGTCCATGTGTGTGGGGTGTTGTTCCCAATATTGCACGACATACATTATATCAGTAATGTCAATGCACACATGATGTATGTGTGTGCCACCTACACATATGTACCTGTGAACTTCAATAGTTCCCATGTCCGAAGCCTGCCTCATGTGAATACATGGAATATGCATTAGACAACTGTATGACTGTGGTGTTCTGTGCAGGGGCTGCATGTGGTATGTGAATATACAGTGTGAGTTGTAGATGGTGTCATCCCACCAGCGAGGGATACACGACTGGTCTGGAGCATATAGTCCACATGTTGGTGATGAACAGGTGCAGCATGTTGTCACCTCTTGTGGGAGTGGTAACAAGTTGTTCCATAGCAATGCAGGGAATGAATGCTAAGAACCCTTCAGATAGGGTCTTGGAGCTAGAGTAATGCTCACACTCTATGTTTGGGTAGTTGCAGTCCACCCATATAATGGTGTTTGTAGAGACCATCATATTCCCAGTGTTGTCAGGAATGCCAAGTGGGTTTCCTGGGTATGGGAGGGTGGTGTGTGCCAGGCTATGAACCTGAAGGCAGTCTAACCCACTGTTAGTTGCACATGGATAGGCTCTGATGCTTTGTGCTGTGCCACCAACCTGGGGGTGTGTGTATCTTAGGAGCCTTTGGATACATCCCCCCTGTTCTGGTTTGGTGCATGTGTAGGGGACGACAAGCATGGTATGAGGTATGACCTGGCAGTGATGGTGTGCACCTGGGAGCCTTGTACCAGGAGTCTGTTACTGCATGGATATTGCTGTACCCCATGCTAGGGACAGTTTCCACTGCATGCATCTTGAGGTTTACACTGCTGCTGTTGAGTAACATTACTATTAGTGTCCTATCCCGTGTGATACCTGTGTAGGTGGCTATGTACTGTCAGCCTTGCATACAAAGGCACTATGTGTGTAGCAACAGCCTCTGCCAATATACAATGGCCCATGGGTGACAGGTGCAAGCTGTCCCTAGCAAAGCAATGTGGCTTGTCCAGCATGTAACCCCACGCTGACAGGACTGGATCCCCTTTGAATGTCACCGAAACATACGGTAATTTTAGAAACTGATCATCCTGTCTACATATTGTGGCAGCATTCTTGGTGAGGGTAAGATGCTACTCAAGGTCAGGGTCATACCAGCCTGTGCCACAAGCTCAGAGAGCCCCTCTATGTCCCCTAACATGTAGTCCAGGGAGGTGCATCACAGGTCATACACACTGGCACAGACAATGACTAAGTCATATTTCTACATGCCTTGTAGTGACCTGTATGCTTGTGTTATGTGGTGGATCATAGTGCCCGATGGGCATCGCAGCGTGACCTTCACCTTGGTCAGCCTGGTGAGCAGGACCTCAGTGTACCTGACGATAGAGGTACCTCTCACAACTGTAGCAGGTGTGTTGTCAAGCCGTATGGCCTGTGACTGTTTGTCACACAGGCTTTGTGAGATATGTGTTGCACGTGCTCTGCTCTGGCTTAACGTTTGCTTGTGTGTCTGCTGTGCAGGTGTCAGCTGCTCAGGCAGGATGCTATCCTGAGAGTCCAAGAATGTACCTGTGTGTTTCTGTGTTTGGATTGTGGTCGTGGCAGGTCTATGTGAGACTGGTACTGTATTCACTGTAGTATCCCACTCCACCTGACAGGGTATGCCAGTACTGAGTTAAGAGAGCTTAGCCCCCAGTTTGGCTATGTGGTTGCATCTCTCACATGTGTTGTAAGTGTATGGGAAGGGGAGAGGGTTGTCTGTGTACATGAGGCAGCTGTAACATTGCCACATGACTCACAGATTCACCAACTGGACCAGAGAGTAGATTGACAGGTGACCTTTGCACATGCTACCATAGCATTGTGAATCCCATACTAAGTAACGACACATAGGGCCAATGGGGAACAAGGTACTCAAGGTGAGTATGTGAGGGTGTAGTGCTCCTGATTTGTTAGTGCTGGCATATATGAATGCTGTCTTGAGCAAATGCGAGGTAAGTCATATGCAATGTGTTACAGGCAACCTACATGCAAACAGGACAAACAGTGACGTTCTGTCAAGTGAGACATGGACATCAGTACAGTAAGCAATACAGATAGGTTCATAGGTTCATAGGTTCATACTAGGCTATCTGCCCTAGGGCATTTATAAGCCTAGCCAGAGTGTGTTTGGCTTTCGCCACCCTTTTTAAATTAATTTTGCTATGCCTTTTTTTGAGGTTAGTATACTGTGCCTCTGTCTAACAGTGACACAGAAGTGATAGCCGGGGTAAACCTACGATCTCCCATCCACTCATCAAGATTCTTCTTGAAGAGAGTCAATGTGGGACTCTGCCTAACCTGGACTGGGATTTTATTCCAGAGTGAAGGGAGCCTCTGGGTTATGAATCTGTCCCTCCAGCATGTCCTATTTATTTCAGTGCTGAGGTTCAAGTCTCGAGCGTGGCTCGATGGGATTTGGATTTTCTGAGGTGCAGCATGTCCATTAATTCCAGGTTGGACATGGCTTTATCGTCAGGCACAGATCGCCTCTGAGCAGGCGGTATGCCACTGAGTAGAGCTGGAGTTTCTTTAACCGGGCAGCATATGGCATCTGTTTGAGCCCTTTGATCCTCTTGGTGAGGTACTTTTGGGGTCTTTCCAGTTGCTGCAGGTGTCTGGTAGTACATCCCAAAAGGGGCATTGTACTCAATTATGGGCCTGATGAGGGATGAGTAAAGAGGTACGATGACCTCCCCTGATCTAGATGTGAATCCCTTCATGATTAGGTGGGCTATATAAAATGTTTTTCTAACCACTTTGGCCATGTGGTTGTCAAATGAGAGATTGCTATCAACTTGGGTCCCCAGGTCCCTAATGACTTCTTCTGTACTTGGATTACCACCTATGTGGTAATTTGTGGGCACTTTGTTTTTGTCAAAGGGGATGACTATACACTTTTTGGCATTTAGCTTGAGGCCATGGCTCTGGCACCAGTACTCCTTGAAGGCTTAGGCCGAGACGTCAGAGAGAAATCAACTTTTGGAATAAATTGTTCTTTGGTGGATCCTTTTTTGTTGTTTCTTCTCTGGCACCAGTTGTCTGTTTCTATGAGGCCCTTTTGGAGGATGCTTTTGCCGGCTGGAGAGTCGATTATGGCACCCAGTTTGCAGTCATCTGCGAACTTGGTCAGCCACAGTCCTTCCATGTTGGCCTGTACCACCGAGAAATATATACCGAACAAGAGAGGTCCCAGGACTGAGCCTTGTGGGACACCACTTGTAACTGGTTTGGAGTCTGACATGGCTCCAGCAATTCTAACCATGTGGGTTCTGTCCTTGAGCCAGTTTGCAACCCATCTAGTGACATAGGGGTTTATATTTAAGCTGGTGAGCTTATCTATAATGCCTGAGTGGGGTATTGTATCGAAGGCTTTTGGCGAGGTCCAGGTAGGCTGTGTGGACCACCTTCCCTCGCCAATGGCCTTGGTGACGGTTTCAAAAAATCGACCAGGTTTAAGAGGCAGGATCTGCCCTTAACAAAGCCAAACTGGGTAGGATCCAGTGTCTGTAGGTCCCCAATATCTTTATTTATGAGGTCCATGATGATCCTTTCCATAGCTTTGCAGACCAAGCTAGTCAGGCTTATGGGGCGATAGTTTCCAGGATCCGTTGAGGCACCACCTTTGTGGAGAGGGACCACTGTTGCTGTACGCCACTCTTTGGGTACATATCCTGTAGTAAGGCTAAGATTGAACAGTAGTTTTATGTTTGGGTTTAGCTCTTCTTGGAGTTCATGCAGAACGCAGCCCGGGACACCATCTGGTCCCATTGATGCTGTGTTTTTTGCTTTGGAAAGGGCGGCTCTTACCTGAGCATCTGAGATGTCAGGGGGGCAGCACTCTGTTGGGATAGATATTTGCCCTTTTGGTGGGGAGAAGGGGGAGAAGTTTGCACTGAACCTGTCAGCTAGGATGTTGGCAATGTCTGTGGGTTCGGTGTATTTTTTGTCATTTTGGACTAATTCTGAGCATATCTGGGAATTCCCACCCAGGTTCCTAACATAACTAAAGAAAGCCTTGTGATTATCCTTAGTGTCCTGTGCAATTTTTCTCTCGAAGCTGGCCTTAGACGATTTTATGAGTGCCCGTAGTTTTTGCTAATACTGATCAGAGATGCCTTCCCTTTTGGGATTTTGCTCTATCATGTAGTAGCTTCCTCCTTCTATTGTATAGTTTGTTTATGGCTGGGGTCCACCAGACAGGACGTCTGCCTTTGGAGGATTGGGTCCTGGTTTTGTTTGGGATTACATGATCCATGCATTCCTGAAGGTGTTCATAGAATGTGTTTATAAAGGATTCTGGTCTGGGCCGTATTTTCCACAGGCCGGGGCTTTGAAGGATTTTGCCTCAGTTTTGAGGCATGTGAAATTGCTTTAGAGAAGTTTTTCACTGTGGTTTTCTGGGCAGGGGTGGGTGGGATGTGAATATCCAGTGAGATTAGTTTATGGTCTGATCTTACCAGTGAGGGATACACTTCTGGTCTGAAGCATAGTGTCCCCATGTTGGTGATGATCAGGTCCAGTATGTTTTCCCCTCTTGTGGGAGTGGTAACAAGTTGTTCCATAGCATTTGAGTTTAGAAATTCTAGGAACCTTTGGGCTTGGGTGTTGGAGCTAGAGTAATGCTCCCAGTCTATGTTTGGGTAATTGAAGTCACCCAGTATAATGGTGTTTGGAGAGACCTTCATATTTTCCAGTATTCTCAGGAAGGCCAAGTGGGGTTCCTGTGTTTGGGAGGGTGGTCTGTAGCAGGCTATAAATTGGAAGGCAGTTTTACCCACAGTTAGTTGCACATGGATAGTCTCTGATGCTTCATGCTGTGCCACCAACCTGGAGGTGTGGGTATCTTTGTGAATATTGATACTCCCCCTTTTGTGGTTCGGCCCAAGTTTTGGGGCCAAAAGCATGGTATGAGGTATAACCTGGTAGTGCTGGGGTGCTGGGAGCCTTGAACCAGGTTTCTGTTACTGCACAGATATCGATGTTCTCCATGCTAAGGAGAGTTTGAGTGCATGCATCTTGAGGTTTAGACTTCTGGCGTTGAGTAGCATTACTCTTAGTTTCTTATCCCTTGTGATACCTATGGAGGTGGGTTTGTCTTTTGAGCCTTGCCTAAAAAGGCACTATGGGGTAGCAAGAGCCTTTACCAATATCCGAAAGCCCAGGGGTGACAGGTGCAAGCTGTCCCTAGTGAAGCATCGTGGCTTGTCGAGCATGTCATCCCAGGCTGACAGGCATTGGATCCCCTTTGAATGACACCAACACTTAAGCCAATTGTTGAAATTGATCATCTTGTCTTCATATTGTGGCATCATTCTTGGTGAGGGTAAGATGCTACTCAAGGTCAGGGTCATACCGGCCTGGGCTACATGCTCAGAGAGCTCCTCTATGTCTCTTTTCATGTAGTCCAGGGAGGTACGTCTCAGGTCATTCACACCAGCATGGACAATGACTGAGTCATATTTGTACTTGCCTTGGAGTGACCTGAGTGCTTGCGTTATGTGGCAGATCCTAGCGCCTGACAGGCAGCTCACCGTGACCTTCTCCTTGTTCAGCCTGGTGAGCGGGATGTCAGTGTGCCTGACCATACAGTCACCTATTACAAGTGTATCAGGTGTGCTGTTTAGCCTTAAGGGCTGTGACTGTCCGGCACACTGGCTTTGTGAGCTATGTGTTGCACGTGTTTTGTTTTGGGGTAGCGGTTGCTTGGGTGTCTGCTTTGGAGGTCTCTGCTGCTTAGGCAGATTTTTATTTAGCGCCTAAGCGTATGTTTTTGTGTGTTTATGTGTTTGGTTTGTTGTCGTGGTAGGTCTATGTGAGCCTGCAATTGTAGTGAGTGGTTTCCTTCTCCTCCTGACTGGTTATGCCAGTACTGAGTTGAGAGAGCTTAGCCTCCAGTTTGGCTATATGGTTGCATCTCTCACATGTGTTGGAATTTGTTGGGAGAAGGAGAGGGTTGTCTGTGTACATGAGGCAGTTGTAACATTGCCTCAAGATTCCCAGATTCACCAGCTGGACCTGAGGGGATTGACAACTGACCTTTGGACATGCTAAAATAGTATTGGGAATTCCTTTATAATTGAAAAAAAGGGCCAATGGGGAACAAGGTACTCGAGGGGAGTTTGTGAGGGTGTAGTGCTTTTAATTTTTAGAGCTGACTTGTATAATTGCTTTAGTGAGCAAGTGCCAGGTAACTTGTGTTACAGGTAACTTAAATGCAAAAACGACAAACGGTAACTTTCAAGTGAAACAAGGAAATAAGTACAGTAAGAAATGCAGATATCACTAGGGATCCACAGAAGTGCTAAAAGGCCGCGTTTTAGGTGGAATTAGCATTTCAGGGAAATAAACAAACAACAAGCATACAAATAAAGCTAGATTCAGCAGGCCTGGATCTAGTCTATGCTACAGCAAACAAGGTGTACCAATTTCAGTAAGAAACAGTTAGAATATGCAGGCACTATAAGCCTCTAACCAGAAATTCCCTGCTCAGAAGGGCATAGTCCAGCCTCTCCTCCCACAAGAGTGCAGACCGCAATCCTTCTTAATGTAAAATAACTGGCCTGAAGCCCAAGTGCTTAAACCAGAACTAATACACTTTTAGAATAACAGACACTGAGCTCTCAATCAGCAGTTCCCAACTTAGAAGGATGTAAGCTACCTGTCCTGCCACCACAGTGCAGGCCACAAACCTTCCTAATGTAAAACAACTGGTCTGAAGCCCAAGTGCTTAATCCAAAAGACTTAGAAATGATAGCTACACTTCAATCAAGTTACTACCAGCAGTAATAAATACAACTGAATACTTTAAAGAATGCCTGGATTAGTGCTCAATTTATACAAACAAAGCTAGATTCAGCAGGCCTGGATCTAGTCTATGCTACAGCAAACAAGGTGTACCAATTTCAGTAAGAAGCAGTTCAAATATGCAGGCACTATAAGCTTTAACCAGAAATTCCCAGCTCAGAAGGACAGAGTCCAGCCTCTCCTCCCACAAGAGTGCAGAACACGAACCCTCTTAATGTAAAATAACTGGCCTCAAGCCCAAGTGCTTAAACCAGAATTAATACACTTTTAGAATAACAGACACTGAGCACTCAATCAGCAGTTCCCAACTTAGAAGGATGTAAGCTACCTGTTCTGCCACTACAGTGCAGACCACAAACCTTCCTAATGTAAAACTGGTCTGAAGCCCAGGTGCTTAAACTAAAAGGCTTACAATGAGTTACACCAAGCAGTAATAAATACAATTGAGTACTTTTAAGATGACATAAAAGCAAAATAAAGTAGGAAAAACAGAAATACAGTAAAAGCAGATACATTTTTTTTTTTTTTTTTTTTGGAAAGAAAAGGAAAGAGAAAGGAGTAGCAGAAACTAAGCTGATTGGCCTTCTCAAATGCTCTCCATGTACTGGGTAGAATGAGGTAATGACACTAGACTGGGAGGAGGGTCCCAGATCAAATTTACACTAGGGGCGGGCAACTGCAAAGCCACCAACTATAAAAACACTATACCAACAGACAGGGAGGGTGGGAAACAAAACAGCAGAAATGTTACTCACAGCTGAAAAGCAGCAGTGAGCCTTTAAATGAAAGTTTTAAACAGCTAAAGGAGCCACTAGAAAAAAGAGTTTAACTGCAACAAGTTATCATAAACAAACAACCCAACAGATGCTTAATAAGAGTGGACAATTTCCAGTTAATACCTCACACACAGTGAAACTAGCTAGAAAAAATACACAGTACACAAAGTGCTATAAACAACAAAGAAATAAAGAACAAAATAAACAAAAAACAGGATACTTAATGTTATATATTGTAGCTCCGAGTTTGCTGAGTGTCCTTCCTTCGATCAGCTCACTGTAAAATGTCACTAGGGATTCACAGAGGCACTGTAAATCTGCACTGCAGGTGGAATCAGTGTTTCAGGAACATAACAAGCAAACATGCATACAAACAAAGCTACAGTCAGCAGGCCTGTATGTAGACTATGCTACAACAAACAAGGTGTACGACTTCCAGTAGGTAACAGTGCATATATGCAGGCACTATAAGCCTGTACCCAGACATTCACAGGTCAGACGGGCTGGGTCCAGCCCCACCCCCCACAAGTGTATAGACCATGTACCTTCGTAATGTTGAATAACTGGCCTGACACCCAAGTGCTCATACCTGTAATAATACACATTTCAAATAACAGACACTGAGCACTCACTCAGCAGTTCCAGACTTAGTATGATGTATGCTACCTGTCCTGGCACCACAGTATCCTTGACATGTATGGAGACTCTCCCTCCTGTCATAGTTAGTTCTGTGTTTTGGTGCTGTCATGCATGGTATGAGGTGTGACCTTGTAGTGCTAGTGTGCTCTTGTGAGTCTTGAACCTGTTGTGTATTACTGCACAGATATCAACATCCTCAAACATCCTCATTGCAGAGTTGAGTGTGGACAGCATGCAACTCGCAGTTGACATGACCATCATTGAGTATCAATATGTACATTTTCGTATCCCTGTGCTACCTATGTAGGTGGCCATCTCTTGACAGCCTCACCACCAGTATGCAAAGATGTGCAGACAGTACACTATGGTAATTACTATGGGTGTACAAAACAATACAATGACATTCATACTGTAACTGCATCAGGCATGCTGGGATATACCCACAATGATATCATTACACTGTACTGTTGTCAACATTATACTATTACAACACTTCTATGTAGTCACCCTGTGCATCAGCACCATGTTAACCTGTTCCTGCAACGATGTTACAGATTGCAGGAGGTGGCACAGTTTCATCATATGCACAGGGTGTGTACTTGGTATGCCTGAGTCTGCCACTGATACAACCAATTGACATGTCTGTGTGCGTGTGTTGGTGAGGGACAGCAGTACAAGATGGGGCAATGTTGATGCAGTGTGTGCGTGTATGTGGTAGCCCTAGGTGTTATCAATTTGCATGTGTGTATGCATGCACACAGTCCCACCTCATGGCTGCCATATACAGGTGTTTGTGGACAGCCACAGACTGTACCTGCCAGGTCATACAGATCACTGGCTGTGGCCACGGACATGGTACCTGTGCCTGGCAGTGGTGCTACGGACCATATCAGGTACTAAGCCAGACTGGGTACTGTCATCAGAAGCAGGTGGTTGGCGACTGGAGATAGGTCCCTGTTGGGACTGTCCAGAGCCACGTGCACGTGGTCTCCTGGGGTGGTCTGATGACAGCACAGACCCAGCATTGCTGGGGCTGCTGCTGGCACTATGTGAGCGGCTGCGGGCCTGTTGTCATTCATGATGGCTACCAGCTGCTGCTGTTGCTGGCATATGGCCATGTCGACGCCTCAACCGTCCACCATTGCCCTGGCTCTTGGACATGTAGTTGTGGAACAGATCTAATGTGTCCCCCCAATGTCTGTCAATGACCTCGGTGAAGTTACGGATGGCAGCCGCAACATCATGCATACTGTCACTCATAGCTGTGCGACATGCTCTCAGCTCCCTCAGACCCTGTCTGGTGTACAGTTCCATACGTGACTGTTCCTGCATTACAGCCCGAAACATAGCTGAGGTTGAAAGACCTCTGTGGGCACGTCTGACAGGGGTGGTACACCCATGGATGCTCCCACGAGAACCCCTGGATTTCTGCCTGTGTGGTACCATGTCAGGACCCTGGCCATGGCTGCTGTGTGGGGATGCATGTGCCACCGATACCACATTACCCTGGTCAATGCCCACTGTATCCTGTCCATCACCTAGGGACATTGGTGACAAGGGATGTATTGGCAGGATGACTGTGCACATTGATGGGGTCGACAGCTGTGTACTGTCAATTGGCTGACCAATGATGGACCCTGGCACACCTCCCTGTGCCATTACACAGGTATCATCATTATCGCTATCCACAGCAGCTGATTCAGGTTCCCTGCTGCACAACACCAGAGCAGCACCAGAACCTGTGGGAATAAGACAGGAAACACAGTTTACAATGTGTACACAATGTCACCACTGATACACACATGCACACATGGGCACATGCACACATGCACACATGCACACATGCACACATGGGCACATGGGCACATGCACACTCCTCAGTATATGAGATATCAACACACAGACACAAACACACCTGCAATCAAACACATAGCACTACTGCTTCAGCCTATTATTACTATTAGTATCAAGAGTATTGAAGGTAATGTTATTACACACTCACCAGCATGGATAGGCTGCCTTGCTGTTACACCAGAGGGACCTGCAGAAATGAGACATTTATTGTCAGTGGGCACAACTGTGCCATTGATACTGTGAGTATGACACCGTTCAGTAGTGCAACAGTTAGCTTCCACAGGTCTACTGCTGATATTGAGAATATCACTCTTGCACAATAATAACCAAGATTACAGCTACAAACTGAGGACACACCTCACACATGCATAACCTAACAGTGTACAGAATGGTCAACTACACACATGGCATGTTACCTGCATGCTCCATGTTCTGCTGCTGGGTGGCTCCAGCCTCCATCATTACACATGCATGCTGCTGCTGTTGCTGTTGGGTTGGAGCCACAACACTTAGGAGTAGTCCCTCCAGTCTGGTGAGGGGGGGGATGTCTAGCCACCCCACCACCTGTGGCAAGCTGCTGCCTGTGGATATCCAACGCACTCTGACTGACATTTCTAATTAAATCACTGCAGTGATGGCGTACCTGCTCATATGTCCGGTTATGTGTGCCTACGTCATTTACCCGACAGACCAGGTCTTGCCACAGTACAGCCCTCTCCTGCTGGTTCTGGCTGGTGTGGGAAAAGAGTATTGCGAAATCCCGCACCAGGCTCTGGTGTATCTCTTCCGCCTCCACAGCGGAATACACAGGGTTTCGCTGGTGAACCATAGCCCTGAAAAGGAGAAGGAAAATATGTCAGCAATATCTGTCAGCAAACTATGGCACACATAATACTCAACTGTAGTGATATAACTTAACCACCATATATAGCATCTGTCTGTCTATTGGGGGATACACATGTAAATGACCAGATATCAGTGCTCATCCGACAACTGTGCAACAGTACCTGGCACACTCCATATGACAGACTAGTATACTGCAGCAGTCAGCACACTGGTTCAGGTCCAATGTGCAACCTCACACTGGGGGTTTGTATCAAGGTACTGTATGGGGAACATTATCAACCCATGCACTGCATGCAATGCACGTTACATATTTCACTGGTAATGCACACTACTCTTACTTGCCATAACCCTACCTACACCACAGTGACATACAGGGTAACACAGCACAACATATGGCAATGTAGTATGTGTTGATCACAATACCTCACACATCTGTCTCTGGCCTCACACCAAGGACACACACTACCATGACAGACAGACAGTCATGATGAGCAATGACACCAGTACATAACATGCACCCAGTCACTGGCACACTCATTCCACCTCACATATTTGGTTTGCAATGTGTTCATGGGTGTGCATTGTGTCTTAGGTAGGTGTGCTTTTGGCCCTGGGCCTACAGCAGCATACTGTTATGCTACCCTGCCCCTTGTGACACATGTGTTATGATCGTACCTGCTCCTTACAAACAGTTACACAGGGTGACTCATATGGCATATTACCTATCTGCATAACATTCAGCAGGGGTATGTCTGATATCTACTCATGGGGAGCCTTGCTTCTTAATTCTGTGTGGTTTACTCCAGGGTATGTTGTTTCTGTGGGTAGGGACCTGTACCTCCACCATGTGCTCTATACTGCAGTGACAAGGACGACAGACATAGGTAATTTGTGTTGTGGATGTTGGAGGTGGTACCATGGTTGTTGGACAACTGTCATGGGTGTGACCGAACTATGTATATCCAGCAGTGGTAACCTCTATGTAGGTAGTCTGTGTGCGCTCTGTGGTCTTGTCAGTCACTCTGCATAGGTAATGTGTTTGAGTGCATTGACACAGTTACTTGCGTATGTTGGTGTCCTTCTCCATATCTGTACCTATCATGGAAGGTACATACTGTGTAGGACATTGTGGGGTGTAGAGGGGTACAGTGACCTACATGTCCACAGCTGACACACCATGTCCGCTGACACATTCCATGTAGAGGTATTACAGGACCAGTGTGCCACTGTGTATATCAATGGGGAGCCTATTGTACACTTGTTGCCCCTGTTCCCCCCTGACACATGCAGTGGTGGGCAGACATGCACATATGTGGTGGTTACTGGTGTCAGTGTTTTGGAATGGGGTATGGTACTCCAGTATCCACACTGGTGTTCACTCCATGCCTTTGTCACCAGGCACCTGTTGCAATACATCTGCACACATGTGCCTCACAGTAGATATATATATATATATTTATATATATATATATATATATATATATATATATGTATATATATATATATATATATATATATATGTTTGTATATATATATATATATATATATATATATATATATATATATATATAATATGTATATATAGATATAGATATATACATATAGATGTGGGGAGAGAGGGGGGGAGAGAGAGAGACAAAGGGAGAGTGAGAATGAGAGGGGGTGGGACAGAGAGAGAGAGAGATAGTCATATACAGACATATCTGTTGTCAGTCAGATCTGTCTGTATATGTATATGTATCTACATATATCTATATATGTATGTGTGTATTACATATATCTGTACGTACATATTCTATCAATCTCGATGTCTGTGCAGTAAGTGAAACCTGGTTCAAGACTCCTGAGAGCACACCAGCGGTACCAGTCTATACCTCGTATCATGCTTTTTGGCCCCAAAACTCAGGCCAAAACAAAAATGGAGGGGGGAGTGTCCATATTCATGAAGGACACCCACACCTCCAGGTTAGTGGCAACGCATGAAGCATCAGAGACCATCCAGGTGCAAATAACTGTAGGCAAACCTGCTATACAACTGGTAGCATGTTACAGACCACCCTTCCAATCTTAGGTACCACAGTCAGCCTTCCTGAAGACATTGGAGGATATGAATGTCCCACCACACACCATCATATTGGGAGACTTTAACTACCCTAACATACACTGGGTGCATTATTCTAGCCCAAACACCCTAGCCCAAAGGTTCACGGAATTCACTAAGTCAAATGCAATGGAACAGCTAGTCACCTCTCCCACAAGGGGAGATAATATACTAGACCTGATCATCACAAACATGGGGACAATGTGCTACACACCAGAAGTATACCCCTCACTAGTCACATCTGACCACAAACTAATCACCCTGGATATACATATCCCACCTCCCCCACAACACAAAAGATTACAGTGAGAAACTTCTCAAATGCTGACTTTACACTTCTTAAAACTGAGTTGGTAACCTTTAAGCCCACTGGGCCAGTGGAAACCACATCACACAATGCAGACTACTTCACAAATGCTTTCTACGGAATCTCCAAGAATGCATGGATCATGCAATCCCAAATAAAACCAAGACCCTCTCCACCAAGGGCAGGCGTCCTGTCTGGTGGACCCCAGCCATGAACAAATTGTATAACAAAAGAAGGTAGCTACTGCATGACAGAGCAGAATTCCATAAAGATAAGGCATCTCTGATCAGCACTTGTAGAAAGCTATGTTCTCTCATACAAACATGCAAGGCCAACATTGACAGGAAAATTGCTATGGACACTACAGATAACCACAAGGCCTTCTTCTGCTATGTTAGACACTTGGGTGGAAAACCTCAGATATGTTCAGAGTTAGTTCACAGTGACAAAAACTACACTGAACACACAGATATTGCCAACATTCTGGCAGACAGGTTCAGTGCAGATTTCTCCTCTCCCTCACCCCCAAATGAGGAATTACTTATCCCAGCTGACTGTAACCTCCCTGTCATCTCAGATGTCCAGCTGAGAACCGCCTTCAGCAAAGCTATAAACACAGCATCAATGGGACCCGACGGTATCGCAGGTTGCATGCTACGTGAACTCCAAGAGGAGCTAAACCCACACATATAATGCTATTTAACTGTAGCCTTACTACAGCATATGTACCTGGACACTGGCATACAGCAACAGTAGTCCCACTCCACAAAGGAGGCACCTCTACAGACCCTGGTAACTACTGCCCCATAAGCTTAACCAGCCTGGTCTGCAACGCTATGGAAAGAATCATTATGGAACTCATACACAGAGGCATTGGGGACTTACAGACACTTGATCCCACCCAGTTCAGCTTTGTAGAGGGCAGATCCTGCCTTTTGAACCTGGTTGACCTTTTCAAAACAGTCACTAGAGCCATTGACGAGAGCACAGCAGTCCATACAGCCTACCTGGACTTGCCTAAACTTTTGACACAATACCCCACTCTGGCATCATAGACATGCTCAACAGCTTAAATGTAAATCCATATGCCACAAGATGGGTTGCAAACCGGCAAACGGATAGAAACCCTAAAGTCAAAATCACTGGTGCCATGTCAGACTCTGAGCCAGTCACACGTGGTGTCCCACAGGGCTCTGTCCTGGGACCCCTCATGTTTGGCATTAATTTCTCAGATGTGGATGCAAACATGGGAGGGTAGTGGCTGACAGTGTTCAAAGATGACTGCATATCCACAGACTCCCTGGTCTCGAAGCTGAAACTGCCTAGTACTTTCAACCCGCCCCTCCATGTGGTCCTAAAAATGTTTGAGAGTGCCTGTGAGTTGGACATCAGGTTTTTATTGAAGCGGCCTTGTGTTGGTACTAGCCGCTTCAATATTTCCAAGGACCAACTTGAAGCATTACGTGACCTCCGCAATGTCGGGGTCAGGATCATCAAGCCTGACAAAGGTGGCGGTTTGGCCATCTTTGAGCAGGCTGACTATGTAGAAAGAATGCACAGGGTCCTTGATTCTGACTCATATGAAATCTCATCTGTCAACGAGATGAATATCAGTGCCAGTAGGATTAGGGGTTACCTGAGGGATTTTTTCATCAACGGCAGAATAGATGAGGAGACATATAAATATATAGACATTCTCCACGCCAAGACCCCTGTCATGTTTGGAATCCCCAAGATTCACAAAACCTTGGGGATCCACCTATGAGGGCACTGATAGATGGTAGGCTTTCCTCACCTACCCTTGTTCAAAATTGTGGATACTTTACTGAACCAGTATGTTGACAGTGTACCTACTATTTGTAAAGACTCATGGTCTTTTCTTTCTGACCTAAATGGGCTTGAGTTGGATATGGATGTTAACTTTTTGACCATAGACGGGTCGATCTTTATACATCCATACCACACCAGGAGGCCATTGAGTGGATTGACTTGCTTTTGCGTGAGCTTCAGGCTCCTATTAATGTCATTAATAATGTTACTGAGTTGCTTAACATCATTTTGTCATCAAATTATTTCCTGTTTGAAAAAGACATTTACATTCAAAAAAGAGGGGTTGCCATGGGCTCCCCATGTGGCAGCCGTAGCCAACCTTTTTATGTCCTATTGGGAAAGAAATTTTGTTTTAAACAACTCAGAGTGGAATGGTAAACTTTTCTACTATACTCGTTACCTTGATGACATTTTTATTCTTTTTAGGGTGATCATTTAACAGCACAGAGTTTTGTCGATTACATCAATAGTACAACACCGCTTTCTTAAATTCACTTTCCAGTTTGATGGTGTTAGTATGAATTACCTTGATGTAAAACTGACTAGGACGGTATTACAGGAAGGTTAATTTCCACAATTTACAGGAAGATACATACGTGAATTCCTTCCTTCATTATACCAGTTCTCACCACTTTAAATTTAGAAAGCAATAGTCAAAGGGCAGCTTGTGAGGGCCGTGAGAATTTGTAGTCAATTGTCTGACTTTAACGTTGAATGCCAATTTTTAACAAATCTTTTTGTCAACCGTGGCTATCCAGCTACTCTTGTGTCTGAACTAATAGAAGAGGTCTTGAATAAAAGAAATAGTGGGTTTTACAGACCTCTCTTGCTTCAAGAAGAGTTGCCTTGCACTGTGGCGGTTCGTAGATCTAGTGCCTCTGGCAACTTTTCCGATGCCACGTCTCCTATTGAACCTGCCTCTCATAGGGCCTCTACTTGTAGTTTCATTTCCACATTTGGGGTGAATTCGTATGCAATACAGAACATTTTGTTTTAAAACTGTTTTTTTATCACCAGTAATGCACCTGTAGGTGAGAAGTTAGGTGATAGACCTGTTGTAGTGTTTAGAAGAGGTAGAAACATCAAAGAATTGTTACAGACTCCTTATGGCACCTGTAGTGCTAGAATTAATGGTTCTTTGCCTGCGGCTTCTGTAACTTCTGCTCACATATTAAAACAGGTAGTAGTTTTTGCATTGAAGGAAGGAAATATTTTATACATCATCGTATTTCCTGTGATACGAAAACAGTAGTTTACATTGCTTTTTGCACATGCTGTCCAGCATTCTACGTCGGAAAGACGGACAGAAGCCTTAAAGACAGATTGTATCAGCACTTATATGCCATCAGGAATAAGAGACTTGATAATGCCCTTGCCAAGCATATCTGTTCTTTCCTGGGCATGCTTCTCTTTCATGGGGATTGACCACCTCCCTGTTCATCCTCGTGGTGGACCTAGTGCTCTTATACTTGAGACAAATTAATTGCTTTGGCAACTTAAGCTTAACGCTTTCTACCCTCCGGGGTTGAATGAAAGCTGTAATATTGCACCTTATCTCAAATTAAAATCGTATATGAGATAGTTGTTCCCTTTTTATTTTAAGAATCACACTTGCCTTGACACTTTTGATTTAGTCCTTTTTGCATTAGCCCACTATGTGTGGGTACAGTGTCAAGCCACTTGGTGGCACTGTTTCCTACCTTTTTGTTGGTATTTGACCTAGCAAGGTTTGGCTTAGGTTGTTATATTTACACTTAGTACTTTTACTTAATTTTAAGGTCACACTTTAGATGTGGGTTGTCTACATCTTTGGAATTTATATTAATTCTTAGTAAAAGTTATTCATTTGTTTTATTATGTCGTTCCCCTTTTTAAAATAATGTATACTTGGGAATGACTATTTAGCATTTTGCTTTTTAAATGTACATATAATTTTGTGACACTTTTTTCTTGTGTATTTTTATTTCTTAGGAAATATACTGAATTTTATTTGGGTCTGACTGTGTCAAAATATTGTGTCTTTTTGTATTGTCACAGTCTTTTAACTACATCAACAGTTTAGCATGTATTTAAACTATGCCTGAGGCTTTTTGCATTTTACTTCTTCAGTTTAATGCAGGCATCTTGTTGCATAATTTGTGGTTAATTGATAGCAGTTGACTTCAATTAACTTTCAGTATTTAACTGCTTGTGTTTGGTTGCCTTTGTATCCTCTGAAGAAGCCACCATATGTGTGTGGCGAAAACGCTGTGATTTTCTGTTTTAATAAATTGCGTTTAGGACAGTGAGGGCTTCTGCCTTGTTCTTTGGTTTCCTCGCTTTCAGACATTTGTGGATTTTTTCAAGTGTTTACCAGGCGCCATAGTCGATACACCAGCTGACACATACATCCTACAGAAAGGCCTCACTGAAACTGATAACTGGTGCCGGAGTCATGGCCTTAAACTGCATGCCAAATACTGTATAGTCATACCCTTTGGGAAAGACAAGGTACCCACATATTATCACATAGACAGTAACCCACTGAGTACAGACAAAGTAATCAGAGACCTGAAGACACAAATTGATACTGACCTCTCATTTGACACCCACATTGCCAAAGTGGTTGAATAGACTTCCTACCTTGCCCACCTTATCATGAAGGGATTCACATCCAGATCATAGGAGGTCATTGTACCCCTATACTCCTCCCTTATCAGGCCCATGACTGTGCACTATGCCCCATTTGGTATGTACCTCACCTGGCACTTGCAACAGCTAGGGGGACCCCATAAGTACCTCAACAGAAGGATCAAGGGTCTCCGACAAATGTCATATGCTGCCAGACTAAAGAAACTACAGCTCTATTCCATAGCATACCGCCTACTTAGAGGTGATCTGTGCCTGACGTACAAGGCCATGTCCAATCAGGAATTGATGGACATGTTCCACCTCATTAAATCCAAATCCATCAGAACCACAAGAGCTACAGATTTAAACCTCAGCACAAATATGAATAGGACATTGTTTTGTTCTTACTGTTCTTTTTTTAATTTTTTTTCTTTCTTTCTCTTTCTCTTTCTTTCTCTCTCTCTCTCTCTCTGTCTCTACCTCCAGAGGGTGCAATGAAAGTATTGCATGTGTGGAGTGGGAGTACAGGATGCTTTTGTAGGTATCTGCACATGTCCATGTGATGGCCTCTGCACCAATTGTTAGCCAGCATTTACTAATTGCATGCAGCCTGTTGTGTAGTGATTGCAGTTCTCACTGTGATTTCAGGACAGTGCTATAAAAAGTCTGTTAGGTAGGCATAGCCCTTTCAGATTATCAGGGTGGGGACCATGCTGGTTTGCTGTGGACACTGTTCTGTGAGTGTAATGGTTGGTATGTCTCTCATATTTCAGGCTGTGTTGTAGACACTGCAATGCATGTTGTTCTGTAAGCTGAGTATTCCTTCCTCCAGTGTCCTCTTCTTCCTGTGTATATAAACTGACACCAATGACTAGAAATACTGTGTATATGGGTGTGTGTGCTTTCCTGTGGGGATTGTGGTGTAACTGGTATATAGCAGTGGCTCTTGCAATCTGTTGCTATGGCTTCAATATTTGCCCTTTACATTCACTCCTTGTATGCCTGCTAGGTGTCTTTCCTGTAATGTGTTGCTATGGCTTTCCTATTTTCCATTTACATTCACAGCTTATAATGCTTGCTATATCTGTTTGGGCAGCAATTCCCTATGTGTTTGTTGTGGTAGGGTATTACTGCATGCAGTGTTGTCTGGCCATGGTGTGTGCCTTGACACTTACAAGGGTATTTGATCATGCTGCTGAGCAGGCCTCAGATACTCTCAGGTGCATCTTTTATCAGCCTCATGGAATGGTACATATTAGTGGGATACTCCAATGAAATATTCTGATATTCTGCAGTTGTGACTGTGGGTTATTTCGAGCATATGTATTACTACACCATTTGTGACGTGTAAGTGGTGCATACTTTCAGTAATTCATAGTTACCATTGCATGTGTAGTTACACCTTTCTGCCTACTGTTAGTACATTTCACAGGGTGTCAGTGGGGCACAGATGACATTTGTTTTCACATCAGGGACATCCCTGTAACTCAGTCACAGTTGCTATGTCTGGGCTCTTAACTATTCAACTATGGCAGTGTTTATCCTGCTCTGAGTATGTGTGTGGCTTGCCAGATGCTACTGTGACATTATTACCTACTAGCTACCAACTAGCATGGCTGTTTCTCATCACACAGTACTATTTTACAAATTCACTAGATTTGACAGTAAATATACATGACATGCTTTGTGTACTAGACTTGCTATGTTCCCTTTACATTAATTCCTACTATTTTATGATATATTTCTTTCAGCACAATGTTCTTGTATAGCAGTCATGGCTTAGTGGTAAGTCATGCAGACTAGTGTTTCTAAGGTCCTGGGTTCGAGACTGACGGAGGTATTTTATTTTGCTGCTGAGAAAACTACAGGCCTTGTCATTCAGAGTGACTAAGGCACTTTTAAGCAGTTGTAAGCGGGTTAGCACTGGTTTGCGCGGAGGTCACACATGCACACTGCCGCTTAGCTTTGAGCACACACGCTTAGCTAAGCGCACAGAAGCGCACTCCCGCTTACTACTGCTTAAAAGTGCTTACTCTCACGCACACCCGTGAGGTGTGAGGACAACAATATTTGTTGTACAGCCAATTGTAATTGCCAGTTTACATGTCCAGCAGACATGTGTGCAAAATGGGCAGCTATGTATGGGGTGTAATTTTTTTGTGGGTACAGAGTGCCTTTTTTTTTTCAGGTGAGAGTGGTATGTCAGGTACAGGAAGTCAGTATAGCTGGGGAGGTAGGTAGGGGAAGTTAACAGACAAGAAAAACAAGATGCATACAGGGGTGGTGTATGACACATGTGGGGGGGTTACACAATTGACGGGGATGGATGTTTGGATATCTCGAGCCCATGAGCCCACAGATGGCAACAGTGGAACTGAGATCCCCACCCATGGGCAGTTGCCACTGTGCCTTCACTGCCCAGGATGGGACTGTGCTGGGGGCTGTGTAGGATGGGCAGCAGGCACGCCTGTCAGTTGTGCCACCCATGCCTCAAGCTGGCGTAGGGGCCCAAGCACAGCGTGCCTGATCTCCCTACGCACCACAGTCCGGACACTATGGAGGGTGAATGGATGTTCTCCTCCGGTTACGCTTGCAGAGGGGGGATGAGCCCCATCCCCTGCAGCGCTTCCACCTGCAGGTGGCACAGGGCCATCAGAGGAGGGTCCGGCCTGGGCACTACTGCCAGGTGCACTCGCCAGCTGAGGTGGGAGAGGTGGGTCTGCTGGAACCCGCCTTCCCTGTCGTCCTATGTTTTGCATTATTTAATGACAGTTTGGGTTAGTAACGTGCAATACCATTCACAATTAGTTGTAACAGCATGCATTAGTATTCCCATTAACCAAACACCCATAAATTCAAGCCATTGAACAGCAAGTATAACACATGCATAATTTGAACAACTATACACAATCCAACAACATGCAGGGTTGATTGATGGAAACAGGCCATCAGGTTTGGATGTATGAACAGGGCACATGCATCAACGTACATGCAAATATGTATGAACCAACAGGACAATTGTCCAGGTGAGTTAATTGTGAATACACATACCCATTTCACGTGGAATGGATTATTTGTGGTTATAGGGTAGGGTGAAGAAATATTTCATTAACAACTTCAAATACCTATACATATGCTGTACATTTCTACTAGCTGCAGATATATACACACTACAGGTCTGACTACAGTTTCCTATGTGTAAACGTATGCATGTTGGTGATAGGAATGTTACTGCTACATCAATATACATTTCATTTTTATTCATACACATTCATATCTGGCTCTGTTCAGCTACAGCATCTTGCTACATTTGCTTTATATGGCTCTAGACAACTGTGGATGTTTGGTATTTCATACAACAATACTATCTGCATATTGCAAACTGAGAGCAACATATCCAAATTGTGGGACACACATTCCAGCTTCAGTACTTTATTCCACACATTTCGCTGTTTGGTTGTGCCTGTCACATTCATTTCATTCTGTACTGACTGCAGTATACTTTATTCAGGAGTTATTACAACTTTATTGGTGGATTCATACCTCTTTCTCACACTCTCACTTGTTTTATTTTTACGATTCAGGATGGTACTTAATTCTAGGCTTTATTGACATGTTTTACTTGGTTATAACAATCCTTTCTAGCAGTCTCACTTGTGTCATGTTTCAGAATTTAAACGGGGAGATATTTCGCACATGTGTTTTACTCAGCTTGTGTAGCTGTAATTTTCAGCCTGCTGCAGGTTATGTACTATTATATTACAGGTGGAACATCTTTATTTCAGACTTGTTTCATTTTTATTTTTGGATTACAGGCTGCATCACACTTATGTAATCACACAGTACTAGCAGAATCTCTCTTACACTGTTACTTGCACTTTATATTAATAGGTGACTACACTGCACTCTTTTGCAAGATGTCATACTTATATTTTTTAACAGTTACAGGGAGAGGATTACTAACCTGCCTGGTGGCGCAACCGCACAAGCCTATCAGCATAGGCTCGACAATTCGCAGAATGGACACCTGCAGCTGCAATATAAATGAAGTAATATTGGAATACACATCTCCATAATATCAGCTAGGTTAACTTTCTACATAAATAATTACATGTAACTTACTCAGTAGTGGGGCATTGGGCATTTGCCGGGCCTCCTGGATCCAACGGTTCAGTTGGTCCTGCTTCCGTCTCTTCAAGTCCGCATGGTGGTGACGGACCTGTTCACCAGTCCTTGGTATTCCTGTGGCACTGGTGAGATCATGTGCCAACCAGTCCCACGCCTCAGCCCTATATGCTCCCCACAGGACCTGGACCTGCATGAGTTGGGCCTCATGATCATGGACGAGGAGCCAAACCATATATTTGGACTCCTCAATGCCCCACCTCTGTGCTCAGAAGCAACTACCCTCTCCTACACCTGCCATCCTGACTGCAAATCGGCTGCACAATCAGTTATGCTGTGTATTCCTGCCTATGGGGCTTATATATGCCGTTTTTCCCGCACTTATCTGTGATTGGCCTTTTTGGAAATGTATCAGCTTCACAAAACCTGCTTTGCCATGCTTCTCTTTCCATTCATTCCTATATATATATATATATATATATATATATATATATATATATATGCTATTACTGCATTTCTAACCTGGCCATTGCTTTTTATATTTTATGACTGTCTACACAGGCTAGAAGGTGTGTCTGTGTAAAGGCAGTTTTGATACAGCTTGCTCAACGTTGCCCATTGGTTAGCTTGTTGGCACGGTGCGCAGCTCCGCGCAAATGGGTTACGTTGGTTTACGCGTCATTTGGCTATCAGCACGCATATTACGCTCAGCTCAGCTGCGGGCACACAGTTTCAGTGTGTTAGAATTCTGCTCATCCCCGGGCACTCATTTTACACCTGTTAAACCACTGCTTACCTATGGGCACTCATTTTACACCTGTTAAACCACTGCTCACCTACGGGCACTCATTTTGCACCTGTTAAACCACTGCTCACCTACGGGCACTCATTTTGCACCTGTTAAACCACTGCTCACCTACGGGCAGATATACTCAGCTTGTTAGAGTGTAGCTCAGCTATAGGCACTTCTGACATTTGTTTTTTTTTTATTATCACACATTTATTCATAATACATGGCCCATTTCATTACATTTTACATAAAAATAATTTTATACATGTACATATATGTCAGGTAATTGTTTTGTGCTTATTTCACTAAAAATAAAAATTGATGTTGTGGGGGCTCGAACCATGACTGCCTCCTCTTCAGCCGACATCTCTACCGCTACCCTATTGCTTCTTGGCTTACTTTGCATATTTAGATCTTATATGCTTTTCCACTGACTGCTAACTGTGGCTAAGCGATGGCACGCCAGCAAACGCGCACTCACGGGCAAACATCTTTAAAACTTTTAAAAAAAATATAACATGTTCATTTTTCCATTTTATGTTTATAGTCTGTGGGGGCATGTATTGTGTTGTGTTTATTGACATTTACGCGGACTCTGTCATGGGGGTTTACTTTCGGGACTGTTACTCTTCTGGGGACATGTCTGTTTGCAGGGCTCGCCCTACGGACACGCCCCCTACTTTCTTAGACGGACCGTGTTAGCCTTGGGTGTGAGTCAGCATGCCCTCATAAATATGCATGGCATGCTGACGTCACACCGTTTAACTGCAGCCTCCGTGTAAGCCTTGTAACTCTTACACGGAGGTTTCGTGAATCCTGCCCATTGTATTCTTGCTCAAATATTCTCTAGTTCTCTGCAATGTTCTGATCAAACACAAGTGGTTGTGGCTTCTTGCAAATCCATCTGCCATATTGATATATCTCAGTGAAAACTCTTGCAAATATGCACAAACATATGCACTTGTACTTACATGTATATATGTGCTGGAAATTTATGCCAGTACTTGTAATAACACAACGAACCTCTGTATAACTGAATTTCATGAAATAAGTTTCCTGTGCACTGCAGCACTTTGAAATTTCTTTACTGTAAAGCACCTTGCTTTGAAATTATTTTTTTTACCATACAAGCTGTTTATCTTGTAAAGGCAAAATGCTAAAGTCATTTATCATAATTATTTTACTGTATGAGCCTTTGTCTTGTAATTGCTTTAATGCCAAAGCCATTCATCAACATTTTACTGCCAAAGTCATTTATCATCATTTTAAGAAACATTTCGAACTGCACAGTGCAAATAAGCTAAGCAATAGAGACTGAGGGCAAGTTTCGAAGTTACCGTACTTTGCGAATACACTATCTCAAAGCAATGGTACTTTATGAATGAAACCATTTTGAAGTACTTGCGATTTGCGAATAAGCTATCTCGAAGTAATGGCAATTTGCAAAAGAACTGTTTTGAAGTAATGGCACTTTGTGAATAAACTGTTTCGAAGTAATGGCACTTTTTGCAAAGAAACTTTTTCGAAGTAATTGCAGTTTGTGACATACCTCCCAACCATACCGAATTACTCAGTTTTTACCGAGTTTTGGGGTCCAAATAATGGGGTGCCATGATTCCCAAGTGGTACCACTTAATTCCTGAAATTTCCCAACTTTTTTTTTTTAATTTTCTTTTTCGCTGGCGTCATCACATGCACAATGAGGTCAGCTCCATCAGCCTGTTGGAACTGAGCTCAAGGGCTCATATTTCCAGCTGGCTGCTTCACTGTTTATTTGAATGGATCTGATCTGCGAGCGGGAACCAGCTAGGAAGTGCTTCAATGATAAACCGCAAGTTTATTTGAATGGATCTGATGGTGTAAACTGCAGGTTTATATGGATAGATCTAATCTGTGAGTGGGAATGCTCCATTAAGGAAATGACAGCTGCAAAGGTATTTTTTGTCTGGAGTGCAAGTAAGTCAGTAAGTCAGATTGTTTTTTTATCTTCCAACTCGCTGCAAAGGTATTTTTTGTATCTGGAGTGCAAGCACATCAAATTGTTTTTTATTATCTTCTGGAGATTTCAGGTATCTACCTGAACAGAACTGGTGTGTGTGATATGCAAGCAGGAACCAGTTAGGAAGTGCTTCAATGGTGGAAACTGATCTTGCAAGCGGGACTGCTTCATTTCATTTGCTGTGTATCATTGTTTTTTATTTTTTATTTTCCGACTGCTGCAAAGATAGTGCTTCATGACTGCTGCAAAGGTAGTACTTCAATGGAGGTATATAGGGTTTACAACTGCATCATTTTGTTGTTGTGTCTTTCGGCTTTTCCCGGTTAGGGGTTGTCACAGCGGAACTCCGGTCCGCTAATGAATGGCAGTAGATTTTTATGTGTCGAGTTGCCAACCCTGATGTACAACCTTCAACGAAGGTACACCCATTCATGCATGTCTCCAGACAGAAGACACTCTAGCTGAGAATCGAACAGGACAATGTCTTACTGTGAGGCGACAACGTTACCACAGCACCACCACCACAGTTCTGAATTTTGCCACTCACAGACTAATATATCATTTCTGAGTTTTTACTTATTGTGTAGCTCAGAGGACTTATCAGCTGCAGAATTAATAACAAAGTTGTGGCATTTTATGGTGATGTAGCCATGTTTGTGGTGATGAAATTGTAGTGGTGCAGTGGTTATATCATCCATGGTGGGAGTAACGTTATATGACATCCTGTAATTATCATGACTTGGTAGGGATGTTTTACATCTTTGTTAATCTCTTTAGGCAGCCTCCCGACCATCCACTCTTGTATTTGTTTAATTTTTATACTAAGTGCTGTGAGTTAATTTTCTTTGATGTATGACTTACACTGAAAACAGATCTGAAATTTGAATCTGGCACAGATTTAATTTTACAGGTGAAGGACTTTGTATTCATTGCTTAATTGGCACATTGGGGTGGCCACGGTGGTGCAGTGGTTAGCATTGTCGCCTCACAGCAAGAGGTTCTCCGGTTCAATCCTCAGCTGGGGTGCCTTCTGTGCGGAGTCTTCATGTCCTCCCTGTGGTCATGTGGGTTTCCTCTGGGTGCTCCAGTTTCCTCCCACATCCCAACGACATGCAGTAGGTGGATTGGACACTCTAAATTTGCCCTAGGTGTGAGTGCTTGTGTGTGTGTGCCTTCTGTGGAAGGTTGGGTGCCGGGATGGCAACTCAACACTGTAAAACTCCACTGCCAATCATGAGCGTACAGGTGATCTGCTGTGGCGACCCTTAACCGGGAAAAGCCAAAAGAAGAAGAAGAAGAATTGGCACATTGAACAATTCGGGCAGACAACACACGTCACAACCACAGCAATATCCCCGTTTACCAGGCTGTTTATTTTGTTTTTGTTTTTTTTGTTAGTATGGCTAATTACATTTGGAAATTTGGTGCTATATTTATGCTTTACAATGTGTGGTTGTATAACTGTCAGTATTATATACTGCAAGCACATTATATTTTAAATATTTTATTTTAAATTATTTTAGCAAACATTATATTTATTGAAATGTGTATACTATATTATATTATATTGTTTGTTTCTAATGTCTGGAGACAAGTGAATATTTTTTTAAATGTCAGTCTGGATATTTAATGCTATTTTATTAATTGCCAACTTGCCAGTAATACTTTCCCTTTCAGTACTGAATGTGACTTGTTACCACTAGTTTTAAATATTTTCTACTTATATACTATATTGGTGGAATTTGAATGGAAGGATAGTGTGTGTGTTTTGTGTGTGTGTGTGTGTGTGTGTGTGTGTGTGTGTGTGTGTGTGTGTGTGTGTGTGTGTGTGTGTGTGTGTGTGTGTGTGTGTGTGCTGATGGCTAGATGTACTCAAGCTCAAACCCTGTACCTTGGGCACAGGTAAAAAGAACCTAAAGTCCCTAGCCACCACCACTTGTGAATATATGCCCACTATTTTTGTTCTGTTCCTAATAAAATCTGTGGTTTTCACCATTGTTGTGGCAAATCACTGAAGGATTGAATTCACTAAATAATGACAGGCATTTGAATTTCAGACTTCATATTCTTCAGAAAATAAATGGTACCACAAAACCTTTTTATTCTAGCAATTTTCTAAGTTTATAAGATCAGTATTTGAAATGTGTCCCTATTTTGGAGCTGTATTCCTCCATTATTGGTTTGTCCAGGTTTTTTTGCTAAGACGTTGAGAGCTATGGTGAGACGTGAGAACTGAATTCTGTATTCGTCCATTACTGGCTTTGTCCATGTTTTTTGTGCTAAGAGGTTGAGAGCTATGGTGAGAAGTGAAAACTGAATTCACTAAATGATAGCCATTTAAGTTTCAGTCTTCCTATATTTCAGGAAACTGCTGATTTGGCATAGTAGTACATTGCTCTGACTGTAGTGCATAGGGTCCTTATTCTAGCAACTTTCCAAAATTATACAAGCAATGTGTAAAATGTGTCCCTGGTTTTTGGCCTTTTGTCCGTCCCCCCCCAAAAAAATGAAATTGAAAATAAGTGCGAGAAGCTGTGCAAGATGCCTATGGCTTACACTACTGTCATTCTATTTGTGTGTGTGTGTGTGTGTGTGTGTGTGTGTGTGTGTGTGTATATATATATATATATATATATATATATATATATATATATATATATATATATGTGTATGTATATATTGTGTGTGTGGAAGTAGACTTTTATGATGGAAATGTTCTGAATTGGGCAGTTTTGTCATTATTGGTTCATGCATTTTTAATAAAGTTAGGAAGGTGTGTCAAAGAAAAGAACACATGTATGTTTCTTGTTTTGTGTGCAAGGGGCCTATGATTTGAAAACAGCCCAAAGTTAATCTTTATCCACCACTGGCCAGATGCATTTTCTTTGGATATGGTGTGAGTTTCAATGCTGTTTCAATGAATATATGTTAGTTTCAAGAGCAGATAAGTTTTAACGCCAAGTCTATTTTCATTGTGAGATGGTATTGCTTTGTTTAGAAGATATCTATTAGGGGTTGTGCATTGTGCTATAAAATGTAAAAATAAAATCCAAATAATCAATGTAGAAGTAAAGCAGTATGCACACATTAGTGTTTATGGTAAATGGGGCAAAATAGCCAGGAAATGGGACACTGGAATGGCTACAGGGGGACTCTGGTGCCATATTTTGGTTGTCTGTTTTTCAGTTTGCGTTTGAAAGCTGGTATCCCACAATTCCATTGGAATGGGCAGGGTTACGTAATTATGTATTCAAATTTTATGTTAATCATTGTACAGATCTGTACCTATTTTTCATGGACCTTGTCCAGATTTCTGATGTTTCCAGGTTGAGAGGTATGGTTTGCAAATGTATGGGGCAGAAGAAGCTCAGAGTGAGGAACACCTAAAAATAACTGCACTTTGTGAATAAACAGTACACAGCACACTGGAATCTCCCCAAAATAGCCACACTTTGCTAAACACTCTTTAATGGCAGCACTCTGTGAACAGACACACCCAGGCACAAGAAACTTTTCAAAATGGCTTCACTTGACCACACTTCACAAAATAGTTGCATTTTGCATACAACAAACTCTTCAGAATTAATGCAGAGCAATAAGCACACACTGTAAGCACTTTTACACACTATGAGATACTTCGAACAACTCTAGTTATGCTATTCAAGGCTTCAATCAATGTGAAGTAGCAATTTGTACCAAACACAGTAATTCACCCAAAACACATGCAGTCACATTTCCTTTATACTCAATGTGTCCTTTTCTGCCCTTTTCTATTATAGTAATTTTTCTCATTGAATCTTTTAATGTGCCTTTTATGCCCTTTATGCCCTTGTGTTATATGCATTTTGCTCATTTAATCTCTTTTCATGCCCATTGTACTTTCTTGTGCTTGTTTTGCTTTAAATTTGCTCATTTTACAATTCTGAGGCAATTCTGAAACCTTTATGTACTTTTCTTATGCTCGTTTTATCAAATAACTTGGTTTCAAATATTTTGTCTGATTAATGACCTCTTTTCTATTTATCGTTTGCTTAATAAACTTTTTTGTGCTATTCGTTTGCTTAACAATATGTTTTGTGCCCTTGTAATGCTCCGTCTAACCTCTTTCAATAAATAAAACATTTGTTTGCGTTCTCTTTACCTTTAACTTGTCTCAGGCCCTTTTTCACTCTCAGTTCTTTTAGTTTGCCTGCACCATTACTGCTGCACCTCATGGCTCTGAGGAATAGTCCTTGCAATCCCGGTTCTGACACCATGTCGCTCACTAGGTCAGGATAAAACAAGCAAGCATTGTGGGCTCTTGTTGAAGCAGCTTTATTGTATGCAAACACATCATAAATTAGATTAAGTAACCTTATCCTATAAACAAATTAGCTATCATTCACATGGATGTTAACATTCTTGCTGTACCTTCAAATTGGCATTGAAGCTAACACGCGCTTGGTATTTATATGCACACACAGATCTTGGAAATGCTTCTTAAAGGTATAACACACCTGCTATTCTACAGTCTCCTTAGACAAGCCATGTCACTGTGTTAGACTTTACAGGGGTTCAATCATTTAGAATTTTCAGAAAGTGGCATTGAAATGAGAGAATCTCTAACCCAGTGGTGAAGTTCTTAATACATTCTAGTTGTAGCATGGCATAGTTAAGGTGAATTGGTCTTTCTCAAATTCTAAGTTGAATATTTAATTATAGATTGCTTGTTTAGGTGGTCGATATTGCTCCCTGGCATAAGGGTAAGGTTGAAATACTGGCCAAGGCTCTTGCTGCCCCCATAGTGCTTTTTTTTAGGCAAGGCTCAAAAGTCAAACCCACCTCCGTAAACAGCACAAATAAAAAAAATGAGGGTTATGCTACTCAATGCCAGGAGTTTAAATCTCAAAATGCATGTGCTCGGAGCACTCCTCAGTATGGAGAACGTCGACATCTGTGCAGTAACTGAAACCTGGTTCAAGGCTCCACAGAGCACTTCAGCACTATCAGGCTACAACTCATACCACACATTTCGGCCACAAAACATGGACCAAAACATAAAAGGATGGGGTGTATCCATATTCATCAAGGATACCTACACCTCCAGGTTAGTGGTGCAGCATGATACCTCTGAGATCATCCATGTGCAACTAACATCAGGCAAATCTACAATGCAAACTGTGGCCTGCTACAGATCGCCCTCCATGACCCAGGACCACCACTCAGCCTTTCTGGAGACAGTGGAAAACATGAAGGTCCTACCAAACACCCTGATATTGGGTGATTTCAATTACCCTACCATTAACTGGGAAAACTACTCAAGGACAAACCCCCAGGTCCAGCGCTTCCTGGAATTTATCAACCCAAATTCCCTGGATCAGCTAGTAAACTCCCCTACCAGAGGTGAAAACATATTTGACCTGGTCATCACTAACATGGGCGACAGGTGTTTCACACCAGAGGCCAACCCGTCACTGGTTAGATCAGACCATAAACTAATCACTCTGGATGTCCACACCACACCACCACCTCCAACCAAGGAAACCACAGTGAAAAACTTTTCTATAGCAAACTTCATCTTACTTAAGACAGAGGTGGTAAGTTTCATAGCCCCCCCACGCTAAAGGATAACAGTGTCCAAGATGCAGGAACCTTTACAAATGCATTCTATGAGCACCTACAAGGATGCATGGATCATGCCATCCCTAGCTAAACCAAGACTCAATCCCCTAAGAGAAAGAAACCAGTCTGGTGGACCCCTGCCATAAACAGGCTATACAATAGAAGGAGGAAACTAGTTCAGAAAAAAAGCAAATCCCAAGAAGGAAAGACATCCCTGATCAGTATCAGTAAGAAACTAAGGTCCCTCATAAAATCCTCCAAGGCTAACTTCGAAAGAAAAATAGCCAAGGATTCGAAAGATAACCACAAAGCCTTCTTTAGCTATGTCAAAAATCTAAGTGGCAACTCGCAGATATGCTCTGAGATAGTGCAAAATAGCACAAAATATACTGAACCCACTGATATTGCCAACATCCTGGCAGATAGATTCAGTGCAAACTTCACCACCCTCTCACCCCCAAAAGAATCCACAACAATACCGGTAAAGTGTAGTGTCCCAGAAATCACAGATACACAGGTGAAAACAGCCCTTTCAAAAGCCAAAAGCACAGCATCAATGGGGCCAGATGCTGTCCCAGGCTGCATCTTGCACAAACTACAGAATGAACTAACCCCCCACCTAAACACACTGTTCAACCTCAGCCTCTCCACAGGTTACGTGCCCATGGAATGGCACACAGCAACGGTTATTCCACTCCACAAAGGAGGGGCCACAACTGACCCTGGTAACTATTGCCCCATAAGCCTGACTAGCCTGGTCTGCAAGGCTATGGAGCACATCATCATGGAACTCGTTAACAAAAACATTGGGAACCTCCAAACACTTGACCCAACCCAGTTCGGCTTTGTTAAGGGCAGATCATGCCTACTAAACCTGGTTGACTTCTTCAAGGCAGTCACCAAGGCCATAGTTGAGGGGAAGGTAGTTCACACAGCCTACCTTGACCTCACCAAGGCATTTGACACCATTCTCCACTCGGGGATTATATAAAACCTCACCAGCCTGAACATAAACCCCTAAGTCATGAGATGGGTTGCCAACTGGCTTACAGACAGAACTCACATGGTAAGAATAGCGAGCTCCAGGTCTGACTCTAAATGAGTCACAAGTGGTGTCCCACATGGTTCGGTCCTGGGACCCCTACTGTTTGTCATATACTTCTCAGAAGTACAGGCAAACACAGGAGGACTATGGCTAACCAGGTTCGCCGATGACTGCAAACTGGGAGCCATAATTGACTCTCCGGCTGACATGGACATTCTCCAAAAGGGCCTTACTGAGACAGACACCTGGTGTCAAAGTCATGGTCTCAAGCTAAATGACAAAAAATGCAGAGTCATCCCATTTGGGAAAAACAAAACACCCATGAATTACCACATAGGTGGCACCCCCCTTAATACAGAAGAGGTAATAAGAGATCTGGGGACCGAGGTAGATAGTAATCTCTCCTTTGACAATCATATTGCCAAAGTAGTTAGAAAATCCTTCTATGTAGCCCATCTAATCACTAAAGGGTTCGCATCTAGAAATAAAGAGATTATACTGCCCCTCTACTCATCACTCATCAGACCCATCATAGAGTACAATGCCCCATTTGGGATGTACCTCACAATACACTTCCAACAGCTGGAAAGACCCCAAAAGTACCTCACCAAGAGGATTACTGGTCTCAAACATATAGGTTCATAGGTTCATAGATTAGTACTAAGTTAACTGCCCTTGCGAGCTATTTTAAGCTTAGCCAATTATCCCTTGTGAGACTCAAACTCTGCACCTTGTGTTTGTAAGGCAAACACCTTAACCATTAGGCCACCCTCCCACACTGTGTCCTATGCAGCCTGACTGGAAAAACTCCAGCTGTACTCAGTGGCATATCACTTACTCAGAGGTGATCTCTGCCTGACTTACAAAGCCATGTCCAACTCAGAATTGATGGACATGCTCCACCTAAAGAAATCCAAGTCACTGTGAGCCACTCACTCTAGTGAGCTAAACCTCGCCACAACAATAAATAGAACATGCTGGAGGGATAGATTCCTGTCACAGAGACTCCCCATGCTTTGGAACAAAATTCCTAACTACATTAGGCAGAGCCCCTCACTAACACTCTTCAAGAGAAACCTTGACGAGTGGATGGGTAACAGAAAATACACCCCTGGGATCACTTCATTAGCTCTTCTTGACAGAGGCTCAGTTAATTAATCAATGGGGCAGCGAAAGCTGACACACTCTGGCTAAGCTTATAAATGCCCTCGGGCAGATAGCCTAGTACCTACCTATGAACCTATGAACCTATAAATACATATTTTTTTTTCTATGGTTTATTTTGAGGTAGGCTAGTAGTTCAGTGTTATGGAAGTTTGTGACACTATAGGTGGAGTACGGAGAGTTCTACGGTATTTTGCTGTAAAAGTTGACTACTCCTGCCTTTTTTTGTTTTCTATATATTCTGAGTGTTGAAGCCAGCACTTATGATATTATTGTTTATTTCTTTTTACAGATGCTTTTGAGATTTTTATTAAATAGGAGTAAGTTTGAGTCACATGAATGTTGCTTGTCTTGTGTATTCAATAAGATGATGAAGCTTGGGTGTTCATTTAAGTAGTTTATTAAACACAAACACATCAGGATGGATAGCAGAAACATTAAACTTAATGAACTGACTGACTACTACACACATGCATGCTTACATAGCGGCTGCTCACTACAAATAGTAGTCTTGCTAGCATGTGCTCTGTATTTATATGCACATGCCCAGAGACTGGAATAGCTCTTAAAGATACATACACACTCTGATCTACATCCTCCCTCTTTGACTGATTGGTCATGCAAATAAACAATGACAATCATATGAGCATGAAAATTATACAGATATATACAAACAATAACATTCATGTCCATGTTGCTCTGTATTTGGGTCTAGGTCTTGAGATATGACCTGACTTTGTAATATAATAATTAGAACTGGGTTTAGCAACAGGGACATTCACTGGGGAATGTTCTTCTTGTGGATTTTCCAGGATAGTTTCAGGAACAGACAATGAAATGTTCTCTGGAACAGGAACATTAGACAAATCACTCTGAGAATTAGAGTCTCTGTTACAAGCAAAATGTTACAACACAGGTTCGGACACCAGTAGTAAATATTCCGATTCTGCGTGAATTCCATGCCTTGTTACTCAATGATGTATGATCTCAGTTCCTCACACAAATGTTTCACAAGTCCAATTCGGTAGAATCCTTTTGCTGTCTGCATCCTCACTATCTCTCCTTCTTTCAATGGATACAGAGACTTGCTGGTTTTATCATAGTAAGCCTTTGGAGACAAATTTATTTATTATTTATTTATTTATTTGCATTTTTTTTCAGTGGAGACCCGAGGGGAAAAGCCCCAAACAGACATACAAATACATATGAATAGAGACAAAGTAACAATATTACAGAGGAAAACAATATTATGGGTACAATGGATAAGAAAAACAAACAATGAAAGTTTGAGAATATGAGTAAGGTAGGCGAGAGGCATGCATGCAAAAGATTTATGAAAAGGTGTTCTGAGTAAGATCTCTGAATTAAGTTAAAGTAGGCAAAGAAATGATGATTTAGGTGTGGAGTTAGTAGTGTGGGAGTTTTAGGTGGGAGCATGTGAAGGACATTCCCATTCGGAGGAGAGATGGGAGAGAAGCATGGATTTGAAATTGTTGTGGTTAAGTATATTACGTAGTGGTGTGGGGAGATTGTTCCATAGTTTGGCTATAGTGTGGGATAGTAGTAGTTTACCAGTTGGGTGGATAGGTTTGTGTACATGCAGGAGGTTTTGGCCTGTGGATCTCAGGGTATGGGTAGGTGTGTAGGGTGTTAGAGATTTAGCAAGAGGGGCATTCTGCTGGTTTAAATGCTTCTTTAGGAGTTGAGCTTTTACTGCTTTGTTGTTTTTAGCACTTGCAGCCAACAAATTCTTACTGACTGATAGTGTGGTTCTGATTTGTCTGGGCATTAACCTCTGTTCAGGTAAACCAAGGAGATTGTCACAAAATATGTTTCTGAGATTAAGTGGATTTAGAAAAACCTCAGTATTGTTGAACAGTATTATTAGTTGAACAGGCATATCATATGTATGCTCCAAATTTAGCTATAAGAAAGCAACCTAGACCTTTAATAATAGTAGTATGGCTTATATATACAAACATATACTCACTGCATGATGATTTGATCATTTGAGTCTTGCATTCACATTTTCATCAGATTATTTACACATTTATATATTTCATTTATTTATTACGTTTTATTAATCATTTCAATGAATACAAGATTTTTATTCCTTTGATTGCATTACTTTTGTACAATTAGATCAATTAACTTATTCCTTTATTTATTTATTTATTTATTTATTTATTTATTTATTTATTTATTTATTTGTCTATTTATTTATGGAGGTTATGTTGAGGTCCTGACTCTTACAGCTGTTTTTATAGTCATTTTATACAAGCATGTTTTTATACATATTTACATTCACACATTACGAGTGTTTTTATCCACATGTTTGTTAGATCTCAACATGGTTACATATCATTGCATAATTTGAATAATGTTATACATTTATACGGTTATATATTTTTACATTGAATTTTAATGGCTCTGCATTCCTGCTACTTTCATATTTATTAATATTTATGTTCATCAGTACTTATGCCTGCAGTCAGTTGTTTAGATACCTATTATATTTTGGTTCCCGTTCAACGGAACATCTATTATATAGTGAACTATGTGCTCCGAACTTATTTTTATTTTTATTTTACATAGTTCTAACTTATACAAGTTTGGAACTGTTTATATTACTTCAACTGCGGTTTACATTATTCACATGCACAAGCACTTTATTTACTGGAGAATGAGAAAATCGTTCCTCCTGTTTGAAGAGGTTTTAATTAACATATGTTTTTATACTATATATATTTATATCTGTCCCAACATTTTTACATCATATGATCGTTGATTTTA
Source organism: Protopterus annectens (assembly GCF_019279795.1). Lineage (NCBI taxonomy): Eukaryota > Metazoa > Chordata > Ceratodontiformes > Protopteridae > Protopterus > Protopterus annectens. The sequence goes on from NC_056732.1 coordinate 1,667,014,504, forward strand.
TTTCAACGGTTATATTTCTTGTACGGTAGTTTTTACAGTTTTTTATACTGGCATGAGATATATACACTTTTTAGTTAACATACATTTTTAGGCAATTTATATACACATTATGTGATTTTTCATTGGATATAATGCGTTTATGGAGAGTAACCTGTTAGCACTGGTGCTCTGTGAATTTTTCGCAAGTTTTAGCAGCTCTCTTGTTCAATCATTAAGAAGCATGGTTCCACGCACAAGTCCTGGAACCATCATATATATTTTATTTTGTTCATATTTTGGTTTTACATTGGTTTAAATTAAATAAATAGTTTCATTCACACATCATAGCTAGGAGCTTGTTCAAGGTGCTTTTTATGATGTTTCATGTCATGCTTTCACACAAACTTGCTACACAAACTTGCTATGCAATACAAAGTTTTGTTTTGCCTTGCTTTAAATGCTGCTTTTTCTTTAAATGGTTTTAAATTGTTTTATTGTTTGATTGATTAATCACATTGTTCAATTAAAGAAAAGTCACTTAGTATATATATATATGTACAGCTTATCTGAATGCATTTATTAAGGATCTGAAGAAGCGTGTTTGATACACGTGAAAGCGCTTGTCCGAAAATAAATTATTCCATTTATTGTGGTGGTCAGACTCCAGTGTGTTACTTCATTCATCTATCTTTCGTATTTTCTTTGGAGCAGACCTTTGGGTAACAGCGACTTTGTGTTTTCATAGGTGTGTAGGGTGTTAGAGATTTAGCAAGAGGGGCATTCTGCTGGTTTAAATGCTTCTTTAGGAGTTGAGCTTTTACTGCTTTGTTGTTTTTAGCACTTGCAGCCAACAAATTCTTACTGACTGATAGTGTGGTTCTGATTTGTCTGGGCATTAACCTCTGTTCAGGTAAACCAAGGAGATTGTCACGAAATATGTTACTGAGATTAAGTGGATTTAGAAAAACCTCAGTATTGTTGAACAGTATTATTAGTTGAACAGGCATATTATATGTATGCTCCAAATTTAGCTATAAGAAAGCAACCTAGACCTTTAATAATAAGGATGCAATCCTACCAGCAGAGAGAGTTGATTCTTTCAAAACTGTGGCAGAAGGGCAAAATACTAAAAGTAGGAGGCAGCAGATTGCATGTGGAGAAAGAATACTCATTTTACACCAGGCAAAAGAGAAGTAAATTCATTCCACTATTCAGAGAATGTTGAGACACAAGTGTGAGATCCAAACTGCTATATCCAGCTGTCTTCAAGGTATTCTTCCCTGCAGGGACGAAATCATTTTTTGATAAAGTGCATGCTAAGAAGGAAATGCAAAACTTTGTCCAACAAAAACTGAGCTGTGAAACAGAAGGAGATTCGGCTTCTTGTTCTTTTGGTAATAAAGACTATAGGCAGACTACACCTGTGAAACTTTTCCAGTATTTCAACGGAAAATGTTGGAGAGAAGGAAGGGAGAACGAGAGTTGACTAGAAGAATCGAGAGTACATTGGAAATGAAGCAGAGACAGGATATGGGTGATGGAGAAGAACAGTAATAAAATCAGTAACTTACATGTGGCATTACAATGCAATAATTATATCTGTGAAATATGACAGCACAAGAAAATCTGGAAATATTGGACTTCTTCATAATTTGTTTGCTGAGTCTTGTCTTTCGGCTTTTCCCAGTTAGGGGTCGCCACAGCGGAACTCCGGTCCGCTAATGATTGCCAGTGGATTTTTACGGTGCTGAGGTGCCAGCCCAATGCCCAGCCTTCAAAGAAGGCACGCCCATTCATGCATGCACCTACCTGCATGTCTTTTAAATGTCAATCGACCGCAGGGAGGACATGCAGACTCCACACAGAAGGCGCTCCAGCCGAGAATCAAACCGGAAAACCTCTTGCTGAGAGGCGACAATGCTAACCACTGCACAGGACTCTAAAGTATATGCCCTACGTCATGTCATTACTGTTCAGAAAAATGCTTTGGGGAGGGAAAGAGAGGGGAGAATGTTAACTGTAAGTAAAGAAATTACTTTATTTTCTTAATAGCACTGTATCTGTGTTACATGGTTTTCTTTTCATGCTATTTTGGGTGTATTGGGGATTGTAAACCGGTGTTGTTTTTATTTTTCTTCCCTCTCCTCTTTTTCTTGTGTAGTTTTGAGAAACATGGGCAATGTAATAAAAAAAGAAAAAAGGGAGGCTGGTTAAGGGGGCATGACAAAGTTCAAATTAATGTGCTTTTTTCATTCTTGCTTGGGGAAATGACTGATTAAGGATGTTTGTTTTAAGACAGAGAGCAAGTAAATGAAAAAGAATATTGAATATTATAAGGCTTTTTTTATAGCACTTGCAAATATGTATACTAAGTAGCATTTCTGTCCCATCTCCATGGAGACAATCTGATAAAGAGAAACTGGAGACAGTCTGGTGGAAGGAAATTGGCTAAGGGAAAAGAAACAAAAGAACAGAGAACCTGACTAGGACATAATGTTCCCTGAAAACAATCAGGGATTTTCCCAGGTGTGATAGCTTTAAAAATAATACAAAACCAATTAGACTTGAAGCAAAGTTCTCTCAGTTTTCTTTTTAATGCGACGGGGATACTAATATAAACAGGAGCTTTTGTTTTTCTTGTTCATCCTTCTTCTCTCTTTTTCTTTGTTCAGTTTTGAGAAATGTAGGCACTGCAATGAAAAAAAAAATGAGGAGGGGAGGAGATGGGGGAGCAGAAGGGTATGGTTAAGAGTCTATGACAAAAAAAAAATCACTGTGCTTTTTCCCATACTTGCATAGAGAAACTACTGGGTAAAAACCCTAGGCATTATCCACTAACAAGTTTATTGAATATTGTAAGTCTTTGTTTCTGATAAACAATGTACCCATAGCAGTTTTGTGTCTGGTTTGCACGTCACTAGAAGACAATTTGATAATGAGAAATGGCTTGGAGAAAGTGTTTTCTGAAAGCATTCAAGTGTTTTCTCAACTGGGAGAGTTATAAAGAAATACAAAATCAAACAGCACTTACTAATAGCACAGGCTGTACCATGCATCTTAGCATGACTAACCTTTCTTTTTTGTTAACTTTAGCCTGTCTGTATAGATATCAACATAAAACTTATGTTCTTATTAGGAAGCAAAACTTCAATATTTGAAAATGTACATAGTTTTGTGTGTTATTGTTAAGCTCATAGGTTTTAGGAGTTTTTTTTTTGGGGGGGTTGTCTTGTTTGAGGGCTTTCAAAAAAACAAAAAGTTATGTAAGCTGTGTCATAGGTGCAAATGGATATGACATGAAACAACTGTATAAATACCAACCTGCTGGACAGTATATACATGTAACATAATAGCTGGAAATAGACATTTAGCAAAAGAGCAGTTATATATGAAAGGTGGTAATAATAGTTATATAAGAAAATTATGCTTTTTGTAATGTCTTTCAATCTGAATGGTCTTACAGATACAATCTAAATGGTCTTACAGATAAATATAAAATAGTAAGAGTAGTAAACTATATTAAAAATGTAGAGTGCAAATAGCCATGCTATAGGAGACACACCCGGAAAGAACTGAATATGTGAAGTTGATAAAAAAAGGCTTTCAGGATAGTTATTCAGCAGAATATCTGGGGCAAAGGAAAAGAGGAGTATTTATATTAATTACAAGAGGAGCTCCAATAGTGATAGAAGAGGGGGGAAAAAGATAAAAATGGAAGATACGTAGTACTAAGGGGCTACTGGCTAGGGAGGAGGATTACACGAGCATGCATTTACATCTCCCCTAAAACTGCTATAATGGATCTTAAGAAAATTCTGGGAGAAATAATCAGCAAGGAACATTACTTATAGGTGAAAATGGAATTTGCCTTGCAACAGTGAAGATGTGTCTGGGAGGCCTAGAAGGGAAAATATAACAAAGGAGAGTAGATTTTTGAAGAAATTTATGAAAATGTTTGGCATGGAAGATGTGAATTCAGTAGGAGGAGTTCGGAGTGAATTACTCATTGAGATACAAAAATGGGGCTAGGCTAGATAGATTTTATATCTCACAGGAACATGTGCATTTAATTGAAGGTCTTGAAATGCACCCAGTAACTATTTCAGATCATGCACCAATAATAACTAAAATAAAAGTGCAAGGTAATGCAATAAAAATGAGTGACTGGCGCTTTCCCACCTATCGGTTCAAAAGAGAGGAATTCAAAGAATGGGTTTTGGAATTAATTCAGGAGCTACTAGAGAAGATAGAATTATCTTCTAAAAACATAGCTAAGGAGTGGGATAAAATTAAAGTGGAGTTTAAAACTAGGTTGGAAATAAAAGAAAGGGGGATATGGTTAAACAGTAACAATAATTATTTAGAGGGACTGACAGATGTTAAAGTATTGCAAAATAGGGGGAATGTCTCAGAACAAGAAAAGGAGCAACTGCAGAATGCTAAACAGAAAATAAGGGATTACCTCAATAATATGCACAAGTTTAGAAAGATTGCTGTTAAGCAACTGTTTTTTGATAATAATTCAACAGCACAAAAACTTTTAGCACAACAACTCAGGCAACAGAAAGTGGAAAGGGCAGTCACCAAGCTTAGGGAGCCTTTAACAATGAAGATAACAAGAGAGCTTGTAGAAGTATTACAAATATTTCGGAAATTTTATGAAAATTTGCATAAAGCAGATAAATATGGAAATCAAGAAAAGGTACAAATGGAAATGTTTATGGAAGATTTAAATATGCCAAAGTTAGAGGTAGAGGAGGCTCCATTACTAACAGTTAAAACAGAAAGCAATGAGATAAAAATGGCTATGTGTAGCCAAATTACAGAAAGATCCCCAGGAATAGATGGTATTCCTGTGGATGTCTGGAAGTTAGGAGGGAAAAAGATGATAAAGATCTGGAAGGTTTTGTTTAACAGCATTTTAAGAGGAGGAGAAGTGCCAGCATCCTGGATGAAGGCGATGATAACAGTAATACCTAAAGAGGGTAAAGATCCATCCAATCCAGCTTCATACAGGCCCATTTCAATACTATACCATGATGATAAAGTGTTCACATCTATAATGGCAAAAAGAATGGCAAAAGTGATACCTAAACTGATAGATATGGATCAGCGTGGTTTTTTGGCAAACATTTGACAATATTAACAGGACATTGATGATCCAGATGGAAGCAGAATGTAAGAAAATACCACTTTTATTGGTGGGTCTTGATGCAGAGAAAGCATTTGACAGAGTAGACTCGGACAGGGATGGTGTTGGGAGGGTGACCTAATGGTTAAGGTGTTTGCCTTACAAACAGAAGGTGCAGGGTTTGAGTCTCACAAGGGATAATTAGCTAGGCTTAAAATGGCTCACAAGGGTAGTTAGCCTAGTAGTAGTCTATGAACCTATGAACTTCATGAGCAGGTTAATGGGAGCATTTGCTTTCCCTGATACAATTATAAGGTTGATTAGAAGAATATATGAGGGATTGTAAGCATGAATTAAAGTGGGTGGGGTCCTCTCCAATAATTTCCATTTGAGTAGAGGAACGAGCCAGGGTTGTCCGCTTTCACCTTTGTTGTTTGCATTTTATTTAAAACCATTGGCAAAGAAAATGGACTCAGAAATTCAAGGCATAATTGGTATTGTAGTCAGGAAAAGCTGGCTCTATTTGCAGATGATATTATTTTATACATGACGAAACCAGAAAGGAACATTATAGTGTTGTGGAACATTTTAAGACAGTTTCAAATTTTCTTAGGATACAAAATTAATGAAACTAAAACAAAGGCAATATGGATGAATTACACACCCACACATGAACTGGCCCAACAATATCCATATTTATGGGGACATGATAAAATTAATTATTTAGGAGTATGGATTAGAAATGACTCTGTCATGGCAGCCAAGGATATGTGGGAAGAGATTAAGCAGAAGATAATACAAAAATTGAGAAACTGGAAGTTTTGTTATATGGATATGGATACTAAGATACAAACCATTAAAATGTGTTTAGTCCCTTTAATTTTATACACAGGTCAGACATACTTTCATCAACCACAGGAGAAGTTGTGGATAGCAAATAAAAAGAGTTGAAGATTTTATCTGGGAAGAGAAGCAAGCAGTTCTGATACAAAATAACACGCTGGACTTGTAGAAACACTATTTTAATAAAACAAAGCTTTCGGGAACACAAATCCTTTCATCTGTGTATAACAAATAATGTCAAAACTTCCATTTCAAAACTAAAACAAGCAAGATCACATTGTATAAGCCCCCCAATAAGAATACAGACATAATTAAAAACAATCAACAAATCAAAAAGCAATTAATACAAAGTTAAAGTGCACTTAGTAGCAGCTTACTTAAGAGACATTTGTTTTAACCTCAAAACTGGTTTTAATGTAACCATTGTGTTTAAACCAGGAAAAGAATCAGCATTCAAACACAGGATCCATTCATACTGTATTAATTCTAACTTGTTATTATGGACATCTCCTCTTATATTTGTTACCAAAGTTTGCATCACTCTGAAGCTATATGTATGCTCTGGACCACTATCTAAAACATGCTTAACAAAGGGATTAGTTAATACTTTCCTTCTGATATCTGAATGATGGTCAATAATGCGGTCCCTTAACCTCCTAGTTGACTTTCCTACATAGAAGGAGGGACAAGAAGAACAAGTCACTAGATATTCTATGGAAGTTGTGTTTCATGTAGCAGAGGACTTGAACAAATATTTATTTTTAGTTACTGGGTAAATAAATGCACTCTCTTGACTTATAAACTTACAGCTAGAATACTTTAGACATGGAACAGTTCCTTTCTTATTAAAATTTACATGGACAATAGTTAACTTCATATCCTAAAAGCAAATTTGGCTCTAATACTGGTGGTGGTGCTGCGGTAGCGTTGTCGCCTCACAGTAAGACATTGTCCTGTTCAATTCTCAGCAAAAGCGTCTTCTGTGTGGAGACATGCGTGAATGGGTGTACCTTCATTGAAGGTTGTGCATCTGAGCTGGCAACTCGGTACATAAAAATCTACTGCCAATCATTAGCAGACTGGAGGTCCACTGTGGCGACCCCTAACTGGGAAAAGCGGAAAGACACAACAACAACAACTGATATACTTATCTATCTCTGGCATTGCTTGTAGTATAATCCAATTCTTGGCAATGATATCCATTACAGTATGTGAAGATCTACTATAGCTCATAATATACCTAAGCTCTAAGTTTTACTTACTACTGGCTATGTTGTTCCCATCTATTGAATTCGAGAAGTAAGGTTAGCACTATTGTCTCTTTCATCTTAAACTTCTCATTTTATGTTTTCCAAAAGACTCTCATCATAGCCCCTTATTTTAAAATCACACAACATCTCATTCATTTGACAAAGGCATCTATCCATGTCAGTATTATTCCTACTAACTCTCAAAAGTTGACTTTTTTACAATTCCCCTAAATATACGCCCGCATACTCTTCTGATGTAGGTACCTATTCACCTGCACATCTTTTTGTAGATTGTAGTATCAATCCTATTCCCATTCTTAATCAAGGAAACATCTAAGAACTGTATATTGTCCTTAGAGAAGTTCATCTTAAATTTCAAAAAGTTTGTCGTGGTGTCTATGTAAGACACAAACTTAAGCAATTCCTGTTCGTTGCCATCCCATATTAAAAATACATTGTCCACAAACCTCTTAAAGAATGTAATCTTGTTATAATACCATAAATCATTATTAAAGATAAATTCAGATTCCCATCTACTCAGGGCTAGATTTGCATAGGTGTTGGCTACAGATGTCCCCATGGCTACCCTTACAAGAAAACATTAGTGGTAAGGACGCTGCCTAGCAACTCGCAGATAGTTTCTATCTGTCTTACGGAAGGGATTTGTGTTCCGAAAGCTTTGTTTTATTAAAATAACATTTCTACAAGTCCAGCAGGTTATTTTGTATCTGAACTGCTTGCTGTGCTTAGATTTATAGGTCAAAGAGCTTTTGTGCAGGACATATTTTATTGAAGATCTGGGAAGAGAAGACAGCAAGGGTCAAATGGGATAAACTGATTCTACCAATAGATCAAGGCGGACTAGGATTACTTAATTTGAGAGGGTATTTTAGAGCAACACAGTTAAAGCTCTTATACATAGCACAAGCAGAAAACTATAATTCAAAGTGGAAAGGAATTATGCTGACACAGGCAGAAACCTCAAGAAATAAGAAGAGATTGGGATTTTTGGATGCAGACTCTTAAGGAGAACAACCAAACTCATACAGAGTATTATATTCATAAAATAGCAGGTAGTATTCTAAGAACCAAACCAGCAGGAGAATGGACAAACGATATTTTGCCAATAGGGATGACTGCGGTCAGGGATATAGATAACAGGCAAGAGGGGGCTGGAATTTATTGGAGAAAACTGGCAAAGGAACTAATGTATAGGGAGCAAATAACTAGAAAGGGAAAGGTAATAGAATGGGAAGAGGCCAAGAGTTTATTTGAACTGCAGGTTAGAGACTGCCTTCCTAATCAAGGATTGATAGAGTATAGGAAAAGATAAATAAATAGGTGGCTCCTAAATGAAAAAACAGCATTTGTAGAGTTTTAATAGAATCTAGAACAGAAGCTGCCATTAAAAGTGGAATAATTAGTAAAGCATATACAATATTACATGAGAATTATAAGAATCAATCAGAGGAGCTTACAAAGGATTGGGAAGAGAGACAGGATAAGCAATTCACAAAGAGACAATGGAGGGATATATGTATATCAACCAAACATGCAACAAAGGCTAGAAGATCTAGAATCTTTGTCTGGAAGTGTTTACATAGGTATTTTATTCCCCAAGTAGACTCCAAATAATTTTTCCTCAGGTGGATACAAATGTTGGAGGTGTGATGGGATGAAAGAGATAACTGGGAACATATTTTTGGGAGTGTAAGAGCTGGCAGACTTTAGGGATTCCCTGCAGACCACTCTGTTAGAGATGCTGGGTGAGGAGATTGGACTGACTGGGGAGATGATTTTTTGGAGTTATGCTACAGAGTCTGAATTGCCTAGACATACCAAACCCTTGCTGAGTCTAATTATGGTGGCTGTCAAAAAGCAATTACTAAAAAACGGTACTCAACGTCTAGACCAACTTTACTAGAAATAGCAAATAATGTAACAGAGATAAAACAACTGGGATTGGGATCTTTAGAAAGGGAAGGAGCAAACTACACAGGAGAAAATGGGAATTGTGGGAACAATATATGCAAAGAAGGAATGAGGTTTTAGAGGCAGGATTTGAATGAGTCATATGTTTAACTGATAATGACTGGATGGTTTATAAGTGATGTGCAGTTGTTTCAGTGGTGTCTGTGATGTAAACTGTTTGCAACTAAAGTGATATCATTTTGTATGTTTTTCATTTATATAAATATAAGATTACCTTTGTCATATGTGAAAATTTAATAAAGATGTTTAGAGAAAAAAAAAAGATCTTTGCACACACCAACATAATTTCATTTAAACTGAATTACTATGATATATATAAAATGTGACCTTTTAAAAATATGTTTGTTATATTCAAGAGTACAATATTTTCAAGCAGGCTGTTTTTTCTGATAAAGATGCAAATACAAAGGCATTTATTCTGCTTAATCTACCTAGTTCAGAAGCCACTGAAAGGGAGCATTCATTTGTGTATCCCCCAGCTGTATACATGGGGGGAGGGGAGACCACCATATTGTTGTACCGGCTGAAATGTGGGAAGACCCTGAGTGCCTAAAATGGAAATTTAGAGAAATATGTAACCCGCAAATGAATATTGCAATAGAAAGGCTCATATGTTAGACAAGAGATCAAAGGACTGATGAAATTTTTGCAGCATATATAATTGACTTGATAAACAATTCAAAAACCTACAGATTAGGTGATTTAAAAGATGAGTTGACAAAAGACAGGCTTGTGTGTTGTACTAAAGATGATGCAGTGAGAAAGATTTTGCTTCAAGACAGTGATTTAACTTTGAATAAGGCCATAGAGATTTGTCAGATGTATGAGCTCACAGAAAAGCACACAAATATGCTTACAAATGACAAAAGCATGCTTGCAGCGCCTTCCAGTGCTAATGCTGATAGTATGCAGCATGAGGTTAAAAGATACAGGCCTAAGGACATGGTCGCCTCAGCAAAACCCAGAGAAGCTATAGTAAAACCCAGGGCACACTCAGTAAAGCAGAGGGGTGATTTAGCAAAACTTGTGACAGGCCTCATAGTCAACTGCCATAATTGTGGAGGTAACCCAAACAAGAGAAGTGCTTAGCTTTTGGTCAGTAGCACCACACATGTAAAATGTGGAATCATTTCAAAAGGTTTTGTAAATCAAAGGGGGCACATTCTTTTATTAAAAGAGAGCATTCAAAGAGGGAAGTCGATAAACTAGAAAGCTGCAACCCTACTTTTTATGTTGATGGTGTGTCCGTGCTTGATGAACCAGTCAATGCAGTAGATTTGTTGGCAAAGAATGAAGTATTTTATACTGTTCTGATAATGGGAGACCTGTAGAGCTCAAAGTTGATGATGGTTCAAAGTGCAATATTATGTCAGTAGAAATGTTTTCCAAAGTAAAAACTGGTGAGAAACCTGATTTGGCAAAGTGTTCAAAGCTTGTTGCTCATGGTGGTGAAGAAATACAAACCATAGGCTCAGTAGTGCTTTCATGTTATTTTGCTGGGAACAGCTATAACTTGCAATTTTACGTAGTCAAGAGACATGTGCAGTCATTGTTAGGCCTCAAAGACAGTTTGAAAATGGGACTGCTTTCATTTAATGCAGAAGTCCACCATGTAAGCACATGTAACAATGAAAATTGCACACAAACTATTTTTTCTGAGTATGTTGATCTTTTTGAAGACAAGTTAGGCAAACTCCCAGTTGTATACTCCATGAAGTTAGACCACGAGACAAGACCAGTTATCAGACCTATACAGAAACTTCCAGTAGCCATGCAGGGCAGAGTCAAAGCTGAGATAGACAGAGTGGTGCATCTAGGAGTAATTTGTCCAGTAGAAGAACCAACTAAATGGGTAGCCTTCATGGTCTTAGCTCATAAGAAAAGCTCAGATGATATTAGAATATGTACTGATCCAAGAGATTTGAACAAAGCACAAAAATGACCTTATCACTACCATCATCCTTTACTAATCTGCTTAAGTAACTCAATACGTCTTCTCTTTTTCCTTGTAAAAGTGTATTTGCTTATATTAGAATTCTTGTATTTTTTCTTGATTTTTTCATCTAATTCCTTTCTTTGTCAAAGTAGTTTCTATAATTATGTTCTAAATCTTACAATACATCATTATATGTTCTTTAATATTTTTCTTTCTCTTATTTTCTCACATCATATTGCCAATGTAAAAAACATTTTTATATTTTTCCTTAAATATCATCCACCATTCAGACCATTTTTTATAAAATATTCTTATAGTAATATCTTCCCATAACTGGATTATTAATCTGTTTCCTTCTTCATTATATACTTTTTCAATTATCTTTTTTATTTCTTTGCCTATTTTTATATATTTGTGTTTTCCTTTATCTCTAGCCATATTTCAAGATGACCAGAAAATCCTGTTTCAACCACCTCCCTTTCTCCTACAACTAAACCTTCTGATCCTATAAAATAATATATTTCAGTTCTATGTAAACCCTTTTTTAAGTCCATAAATTTTTGCCCCAAAGTTTTAACTTGCCACATCTTATAACTTCTAACATTTTTCCTATATTATTTCCTTTCTTTTTATTCTTGCCTCTTAAATCACATTTAAAGTGTCCTGTTATTATATTTATGTTTATCACTACATAATCTAAAACCTGATGAAATAACCTTTCTCTTTTTTTGCAATTAGTATAAACATATAATGTTATAATTCAATATACTTATTTTAAATCTACAATGGTTAACATTCTCATTTTTGTTAAAGTTGCATCTAATATCTTTACTGTATTTCTACAGAATACAGCTATTCTAGAACATCTCTCATTTCCCACATTCCAGATTATCTTTCCTCCCTGTAGTTTATCAGTTTGTAATCTTTCTTCATTTGTTAAAAATTTTGTCTTCTAATATAATTACACCTACTTCACATGTGTTACACTACTCCAAAATCCATATTCTTTTTTCTATATTCTTAATACTATTCACATTTACAGAAAGCACTCTAAATGTTTCATTTTCCCTTTTCCTTAGATTCACGGCTTCATAAATTCATAACTAATTACTAGGCTATCTTTCTTAATTGGCCAATATAAGCCTATCCAATGTCCTTCTCAAATGTGAGACTCAAACACTGTACCTTGTGTCAGTGAGTCAAGAACCTTAACTATTATATCATCTTCAATCATTAGCTGTATATATTCTTTTTTATCCATTTCCTTTCTTTCTTTTTTTTATACTTGTGCCTTTAAGTTTTCTTTTTCTTTTACCCTTTTACCAATATAATTATTTTTTTTCTTTTAACTATCTCCCAATTTATGTCTTCTTCATCACTGATTTCAGAATCTTCTTCTTTATAATTTTTTCCTCATCTAATTTTTCTCATATTTCTATTACTTCTAAAACGTCTTATCTTTGATCATGTTCTTGTTCCCAGTATTTTACGACACTCTTATTCCCCTCCACATTTATCGTGCTCAGTTATATGTATAATGATTTCTTTTTCTATTTTTAACACTTGTTATGTCATGTCTGTATAAATTGCAATGTCACAACAGTATAAAGTTTTCATAACCTGGATTAGAACCATGGACCATCTGCACTGCAGTCTAACACTCTACACACGTCGCCACTTGTTAGTTAGTTATTGTCACTTGTTAGTGATTTTCTCCATAATGCCCTTGCAGAAAACACCTCCTTCATATTCTGGCTAACTCTGCACCACCATTTCTTAAGTAAATCATCCCACAACCCTCCCAACTTGAGGGCTGTAATTATACAGCCACCATTTGCTGACTCATCTCTATCAAACAAGTTTCTTTGAAACAATTCCTCAGAATCCTGCATACATTCTGCGGTCTTGATATTTGCTTTCTCCTTCATTTTCTTCACCACACCATTATCTCCTTCTCTCTCCATCTGCCTCCCTGTTTTTCCAAGCCACCTCTGCACGTGTAGTGCAAACAGGATGTGCTCCTGTAAAATGGACCCCACTTGCAATCATGAGTAGGAGATGTTCCACAATCCCCTGGCCAAGTTTCACCTAGTAGTATAAATATCACCTCAGATCTCCCATGAAGAGGCTACTAGCCTAGAGGGACTAACCCAGTCAACAAAGGATAAATAAATAAATAGCATTTCCATACAGCTTTCTCTGTACTGTCTTGCAAGTACATCAAGAGGAGTAACTAGGGTAGGGCAAAAGGGTAACCAGTTTGGATGCAAAGTGTTAGTGGGAGCAACCGGCATATCCTGATTGGTCTTCAGTGCATTATCAACATTTAGAAATAAATGCATTACTTTTGAAGTAGAACTGAAGTGTTATAGCACTCTGTGTGTGGCATAAACTGTGCCAACTGCTTGTGACAAATATATCTAGCAGTTTGCTACAGTTTAGAAAAGCTTTTTTTTTTTTTACTACATCCATCTCACCACAATATTTTACCTTGTCAACTACTCACCACATATTCTGTGTCATCATAATGTTGGTCATACTCAAGAATCTTGTCAGTGGTTACCAAATCATCTCCTTCCTTTCAGAATTGGCAAATTTTATTTCTGTCTTAGCAACATTAGCTCTGCTGTTCCTTAGGATTACATCTTTGAACCTCTCCTTTACATGAATCTCATCTCTGTAAGCTTGAATAACTGAAATATCTTACTATGCAATGACAATATGTTAGTAACTTGAGAAATAACATCTGAAAGGAATGCAGAAGGCCTCCTACAGTATAGGCTAGCTAAACTCAAAAAGGGTTCCTATCACGTAGTCGAACTTTTGCAAGTTCGAACCACATATGGTCGAGACCATATGTTCGAATTTGTAAAAGTTTGAGCGTTTGAATGGAAATCTCTGTAAGTGGAGGTTTCCATTCACTACAATGTGGTGTGATCTCGGAGTTGGTATATTTAAGTAGCAGGGGGTGTGGGGGTGCAGTGGGGCTTGCCCCCCTGCTTACAACAAGCTATTGTTTTGTCCATTGCGTAGTTATTTTTTTGTACATAGTCAAAGTTCTGTAACTTTGAATATAATGGTTAGATCATTAGGTGTTCGGAGTTACAGAACTTCGACTTTCTAATATAGACCCCACTCAAAAATCAGTTTCATTTCAAAAAGCTACACATCAGTCTTAGTAAAACCAGAGATATTTTACTTGGAACCCAATCAAAAGCTGATCAAGGTACATGAATCCTGATGCACAGTAAACTCATTGGCAGTAGCTCTGGAAAAAGTCAAACCTTCAAACACCTAAGGATGTGGCTGGAGCCTCACCTCTGTTTCCAGCAATCATATTGGTAGCCTTAGAGCATTGCAAACACTTGAATGTGCATCTTAAGAAAAATACCGATTTGTTTAACCAAGAATCCTGTAAAGTTACTGGTAAAGACATTTTACACCCTCTTATTTGATTAACATACTCATTTCATCATATCATAAAGTTTTGGTTATCAAAATATTCCATTTTGTTTTACTTGTCCTCATCTAATAGGGTTACCACCTGTCCCACTTTGCGAGGGACAGTCCCTCTTTGGGTGGTTGTGTCCTGACCAAAAATATTAAAAATGGCAAATGTCCTGAGATTGTAGCACATAATTATGTCCCATATGTAATGTAATAGTTGCATAAAATAGTTATTTCTGTATCTAAAATACCTGCATGCTACCAGAAACAGGATAAGCAACTAAACTGCTACAAGAATAAGCTTATATTTAGGCAAGAAAGGAAAGTTCTATCCTTTGTACTGACCGTGGGTTTGTGTCGGCCTGTAAAATCTGATGTGTGTCCCGAAAATGTCCCACTATGGCCATTTGAAAAGGTGGCAACCCTATCATCTAAAACCTAGCTGTTTTACCTTCTATAGAATAAACTTGCTTACCATCAAAAACAGAAAAGAAGGGGCAGACATATAATTAATGTTTATCAGTGAACAGTTGGCAATAAAACATTGACTCCACACCTAACAAATTGTTTCCAACTTTGCATGTGAAGGTTAAAGGATGTTACACTACCTACCCTTGCACCTATTTCTAGTTTTCTATTCCTTATATTTTGGATTTCCTTCTGAAATCTCAACATCTTACTTGGATTTCCACACGTTAATGATATTCTATACTACTGTACTGCCAAATTTCCATAGTGAAACACAGAACATGCAGAATGTAAAAAGCTGATCTCACAGGCAGTCTGATCAAATGATGTTGCCCTTCAGACTTGATGTTCAAGTCTGCAGGATAGAGGTAGGGTATCTGGCAGTGAGGTTGTCATGTTTAACCATATAATATTTAATTGTCTGACAACAGTGCAGACTTGGTAGAAGAACTACAAGTTTTACCAAGAAAGTGTTCAGGAATTCTTTTTAGGTAGAGGCAAAGATAGGGTAGAGCAAAAGGGTCAACTGCCATTGATGCAAGGTGTTGGAGGGCGGTTGGCAGACACTTCTTTGTCTGTAGCACAGTATTTTACTTTAGCTTTTTTCTGCGGTTTATTACACTTTAGTGACCCCAGCAAGACACAGTCTCAGGATGTAATATTTGTTTTTTTTGAACAAAAAACATATCTATTAAATTATCACGTATGACATAGGCAATCTTACATGTATATAAATGAAAATAAACCATACCAACACAATTTCAGTTGCAAACATAAATTACCATGCTGACACAACCATAGCTGAAAACATTATACATTACTTTTGATATATTCTGTCTTGGTCAATCAAACATTACATACCTTATTCAGATTGTGTCTTCTTTAAACCTCATTTCTCCTCTGCATGTATTGATCCCACAATTCCCATTTTTTCCTATGTAATTTGCTCCTACCCTTTTCTAAACATCCCATTTCCAGTTGTTTTATCTCTGTTACTATGCTACTTCTAACAATGTTGGTTTAGGAGTTGATATACATTTTCTAGTAACTGCTTTTTTGGCAGCCACCATAATTAGACTCAGCAAGGCCTTACTATGTCTAGGCAATTCCAATTCTGTATCATAGCTCAAAAAATAATTTCCTTAGTTATACCAGTTTGCGCACCCAGTATCTCTGACAAAACAGTCTGCAGGGAATCTTTAAAGTCTGCAAACTCATTATATTCCCAGAAAATATGCTCCTAGTTACCTCTTTCTTCCCCATCACACCTCCAACATTTGCTGTCTACCAGAGGAAAGGTTCTTTGGAGTCTATTTGAGGTATAAAAATACCTATGTAAACACTTCCAAGCAAAGATCTTAAATCTTCTTGACTTTGTTGCATATTTGGGAGGCATACATATACCCCCCATTGTTTCTTTGTGAATTGCTTATCCAATCTCTCTTTCAAATTCTTTTTAACCTCTTCTGACTGATTCCTATAGTTATCATGCAATATTTTATATGTTCTACTAATTATTCCTTTCTTAACAGCAACTTATGTTCAAGATTCTACTAAAAACTCTACCAGTGCAGGTCTTTCACTTAGAAACCTGCTATTTGTTTTGCTTTGCCTATACTCTGATATCAGTCCTTGATAGGGAAGGCCATCTCTAACCTGCAGTCCAAATAAGTTCTTGGCGTCTTCCCATTCTATTGCCTTTCCCTCTCTAGTTATTTGCTCCCAATACCTTGGTTCCTTTGCCAGCTTTCTCCAATAAATTCCAGCCCCTCTTGCCTACTGTCTGTATCCCTAATTGCAGCCATCCATTTTGGCAGAATCTCCTTTTTCCATTCCCTCATTGGCTTAGTTCTTAGAATACTTTCTGCTACTTTATGAATATAATATTCAGTATGATTACTGTTATTCTCCTTAAAGGTCTGCATCTAAAATCTCAGTCTCTCCTTGTTTCTTCAGCTTTCCCCCATTTCATGATCATCTCTTTCCACATTGAATTACAGCTTCCTGCTTTTGCTATGTATAGGAGCCTTAACTGGGTTGCGCTGAAATATACTTTCAAATCGGGTAACCCCAGTCTACCTTGTTCTATTGGAAGAATACAATTATCCCACTTGACAGTTCTTGTCTTCCCCTCCCAAATAAAAATCCTTCATCTCTTTATTAATTGCTATCCACTTCTCCTCTGGCTGATACAAATATGCCTGACCTGTGTATAAGACATTTTAACTGCTTATATCTTACTATTGATATCCATATAACAGAGCTTCCATTTTCATAGTTTTTGTAGTATCTTTTGTTTAGTCTCTTCCCACTTATCCTTAGCTGCCACACCAGAATCATTTTTAATCCATACTCCTAAATAATTCATTTTATTGTGTCCTCATAAATATGGATATTGTTGAACCAAATCATGTGTGGGTACATAATTTACCACTATCGCTTTTGTTTTAACTTCATTAATTTTGCATCCCAAAAAGAATTTGAAAGTGTTTCAAAATGTTCCACATCACTGTAATATCCCTTTCTGGTTTTGTCAGGTCTAAAATAAAATCATCTGCAAATAGAGCCAACTTTTCTTGACTACCATAACAATTATATCCTTGAATTTCTGAGTCTCTTATTTTCTTTGCCAACGGTTCTAAATATAATGTAAATAACACACGGGAGAGAGGACACCCCTGCCTGGTTCCCCTGCTCAAGGAGAAATAATCAGACAAGACCCCACACACTTTAATTTTTGCCTCCAATTCCTCATATATCCTAATCAACCTTATAATTTTATCAGGGAATGCAAATACTTCTATTGCTTTGCTCATAAAGTGCCAACTTACTCTGTCAAATGCTTTTTCTGTATCAAGATCCACCAATAACAGTTGTATTTTCTTACATTCTGCTTCCCTCGGAATCATCAGCATTCTGTTAATGTTGTCAAATGTTTGTCTCCCCGTCACAAAACCATATTTGATCCAGATCTGTCAATTTTGGCATCACTTTTGTCATTCGTTTAGCCATTATAGAATGAACACTTTATAATCATGGTTTAGTATTGAAATGGGCCTGTATGAAATTGGATCTGATGGATTTTTACCCTCTGTGAGTCTGCCAGCCGAGGTAGCTGGAATTTTGTAAATAATTCTGTCATTTATGAATATTAATATGATTTGTATGCTTCTCTTACAAATGTAAGAGAACTATATGTTATGTGGATATTAAACTACTGGTGCAGAAGTGTGTGTTGAACTGTATGTTATGTACTGAGCTTCAAGAATGTAACCACAGTGTACCCTACTGGAAAAGAACAGAAATGTATATACACTATATGCATATGTATGTTTTGATGGTAGAAGCTGGAACATACAGAGTTAACTTGCAAACCTTCAAGAAAATAAGTTGAAAGTGTTACGATTGTGTTATCTCAGTTTCAGCTGAGCAAGAAGACAGGATGTCTAGAGCTAGAAGTTTTTCTATTGTCTTGAAACAGAAATAATTACTAGGTTTAAAATGTAAACGTGCTTAACTGTTTTATGACTGCCAGTTCTAGGCAAACTTCTGAGAGATATGTATTTTTGACACAGAGGTGCTAAATTCTACATTTCTGTTAGCATGAGAACTGAAGGCAGGTGACAAAGAGTGATATCATCCCAAGCTGACCCAGCAGTAAAATGTAATATTAATAACTCTGTCAGGGAGAAAGTCTGTGCATTTTGTATCTTGCCTTGGATCTGAAAACATCCATTCAGCACTTTCCATCTGCATTTCTCTGTAACCATTCGAACTACTCCTGGTGTCCTTCATAACTATACCTGTATTAAGTCACTTTCCACTTCTCACTAACCATTGGGATAACTTGTCTCTCTCCAGTCCTAGATATCCTAGTCCCACTTCTCTGGCTGTCGGCCACTCTGTTCCTTGAAATGCTCTCAACCTGCATAGCTTCTCACATCTAACTCACATCTATTTTCTCCCCCATTTTTATTCCTAAGTTTCAGGCCCTTGGTTCTAGCAAGTGACTGCAAGCTCATCCCTGACCTGTCAGAAATGTGAAAATCAGCCATTACATGGTCCACACAGCCCAAGAGCTTATTTCTTCTTATTTAATGTATGTTAACCAATATAGGTATATACTTGCAACTTATCTGTGTTTTAAAGCTGTCTGCCCATCACCAAGCAGTACTGCTTGCCCTATGTCCTCTTGTTTTTCTCTGCCTCCACTTACTATCCTATCCCTCCCTGCAATTCCCACAGTGCATCTACATGTAGTTTAACTACCAATACCTATATGTTAGCTCTCAGCAACAGTCCCGTGTTGTACTTTGCAGATCCCCACCTCGGTCTGTATAACCTATTTCTATTCACCTCCATTTCCCTAACTCTTATGACCAATACAGCTGTGTAAACAATTGCACTCTGGCTATAAGATATTTCTGTATATATATCCCTGTATTTGTATCTTGCAAGTTCCTCTGATATACCTTCTTGTTCCATGATTAACAGTTACTGTAATCTACTCTTTAAGTGCCTTTGCCTACTGTTTCAGTGACTAATTGTTCTTTGCAGTCAACTGCAAAGTGGTCCAGCCCACTCCATTCACTCTCGCTCTGCTCAGGCTCACTCTGCTCCCCTACCACACTCCCAACTCTCATTCATCCCCACCCCCACTACTCCTACACTTATACTTCTATAACTCCACCCACTATTTCAATAAACCAACTACATCTTCCATTACATTAACCCAACTCCACCAACCAATTACCAACACATTCCTTAAAGTACTCTAACCATACATATCCACTCAAAACAGCTATTAACTAGGACCATACTCCCTAACACTACTATAGCACACTTTAACTTCCACAGCTTCTCTTCTTCTTCTGCACCCCACTCATGCAACTATGTACTTAATATCCAGCCTAACAACTCCACTAATCATATTTATACATACATCACTACTACCTCAAACCTTAACAATTATCCCTCATCACATACTTTGACTGCCACCCACCAATCTCATCTTAACAGTTTCTCAGATATCTCCCCAGAAACCTTTCTCTATACCCTCTCCTACTATTCACCTCCAAAACTACTATACACTTCATAGAGTAAACCTAGCCTTATACCTGTTTCTTATACTTCTCAAAAAAATTAATACACTACTCTCTCATCTTATCTCATCTCAGCTTCAGTGTGGAGATATCCACCCCAATCCAGGTCCAAATATTCACCAAGACCTCAGAACATGTCCAAGAAACTTAAATATTATGTCCCTTAACATTAGAAGCATATGCAATAAAATATCCCCTTTCACACTTGGATAGACCAGCACAAACCAGACAGTCTAACCCTAACCAAAACCTGCCGAAACCCAACCATAAAAGACTCTGAAGTGATACCACCTAGCTATGGCATAACTAGACTTGACAGAAACCACAGGAAAGGAGGAGGAGTAGCTCTAATCTACCCCCACACCATTAACACAACTCCATTTAATGACAAGATCCTCACTTTCTTCAACACCGATGGGATGACATGCTCGACAAGCCATGTTGCTTCTCAAGAGATGGCTTGCACCTGTCACCCATAGGCTTTTGAATACTGGCCAAGGCTCTTGCTGCCCCCATAGTGCCTTTTTTAGGCAAGGCTCAAAAGTCAAACCCACCTCCGTAAACAGCACAATTAACAAAAAACTGAGGGTTATGCTACTCAATGCCAGGAGTTTAAATCTCAAAATGCACACACTTGAAGCACTCCTCAGTATGGAGAACATCGACATCTGTGCAGTAACTGAAACCTGGTTCAAGGCTCCAGAGAGCACCCCAGCACTACCGGGCTACAACTCATACCACATGTTTCAGCCACAGAACACAGACCAAAACACAAAAGGAGAGGGTGTATCCATATTCATCAAGGATACCTACACCTCCAGGTTAGTGGCGCAGCATGATACCTCTGAGATCATCCATGTGCAACTAACATTGGGCAAATCTGCAATGCAAATTGTGGCCTGCTACAGATCACCCTCCATGATGCAGGACCACCACTCCATCTTTCTGGAGACACTGGAAAACATGAAGGTCCTAACAAACACCCTGATATTGGGCGATTTCAATTACCCTACTATTCACTGGGAAAACTATTCGAGTACAAATTCCCAGGCCCAGCTCTTCCTGGAATTCATCAACTCAAACACCCTGGATCAGCTGGTAAACTCCCCTACCAGAGGTGAAAACATATTGGACCTGGTCATCACCAACATGGGTGACAGGTGTTCCACACCAGAGGTCAACCCATCACTGGTTAGATCAGATGATAAACTAATCACTCTGGATGTCCACACCCCACCACCACCCCTAACTAAGGAAACCACAGTAAAAAACTTTTCTAAAGCAAATTTCACCTTACTTAAGACAGAGGTGGTAAGTTTCACAGCCCCCACCCTAAAGGATAACGCTGCCCAAGATGCAGAAACCTTTACAAATGCATTCTATGAGCACCTGCAAGGATGCATGGATCATGCCATCCCTAGCAAAACCAAGACTCACTCCTCTAAGAGAAGGAAACCAGTTTGGTGGACCCCTGCAATAAACAGGCTAAACAATAGAAGTTGGAAACTAGTCCAGAAGAAAAGCAAATCCCAAGAAGGAAAGACATTCCTGATCAGTATCAGTAAGAAACTAAGGTCCCTCGTGAAATCATCCAAGGCTAACTTCAAAAGAAAAATAGCCAAGGATTCAAAAGATAACCACAAAGCC
The DNA here is from genome assembly GCF_019279795.1 of Protopterus annectens. Lineage (NCBI taxonomy): Eukaryota > Metazoa > Chordata > Ceratodontiformes > Protopteridae > Protopterus > Protopterus annectens. The sequence goes on from NC_056732.1 coordinate 1,667,036,299, forward strand.
TTCTTTAGCTATGTTATGAATCTAAGTGGCAATTCGCAGATATGCACTGAACTAGTGCAAAATAGCACAAAATATACTGAACCTACTGATATTGCCAACATCCTGGCAGATAAATTCAGTGCAAACTTCACCCCCTCTCACCTCCAAAAGGGCCCACAACAATACTGGAAAAGTGTAGTGTCCCAAAAATCACAGATGCACAGGTGAAAACAGCCCTTTCAAAAGCCAAAAACACAGTGTCAATGGGACCGGATGGTGTCCCAGGCTGTGTCTTGCATGAACTACAGAACGAACTAAACCCCCACCTAAACACGCTGTTCAACCTCAGCCTCTCCACAGGCTACATGCCCATAGAATGGTACACAACAATGGTTATTCCTCTCTACAAAGGAGGGGCCACAACTGACCCTGGTAACTATCGCTGCATAAGCCTGACTAGCCTGGTCTGCAAGGCTATGGAGCGCATCATCATGGGACTCATTAACAAAGACATTGGGAACCTCCAAACACTTGACCCAACCCAGTTCGGCTTTGTTAAGGACAGATCATGCCTACTAAACCTGGTTGACTTCTTCGAGACAGTCACCAAAGCCATAGACAAGGGAAAGGTGGTTCACACAGCCTACCTTGACCTCGCCAAGGCTTTTGACACCATTCCCCACTCAGGTATTACAGAAAAACTCACCAGCCTAAACATAAACCCCTACGTCACAAGATGGGTTGCCAACTGGCTTACAGACAGAACTCACACAGTAAGAATAGGGGGCTCCAGGTCTGACTGTAAACCAGTCACAAGTGGTATCCCACAAGACTCGGTCCTGGGACTCCTACTGTTCGGCATATACTTCTCAGAAGTACAGGCAAACACAGGAGGACTATGGCTAACCAAGTTCACTGATGACTGCAAACTGGGAGCCATAATTAACTCTCCGGCTGACATGGACATCCTCCAAAAGGGCCTTACTGAGACGGACACCTGGTGTCAAACTCATGGCCTCAAGCTAAATGCCAAAAAATGCATAGTCATCCCATTTGAGAAAAACAAAACACCCACGAATTACCACATAGGTGGCAGCCCCCTTAATACAGAAGAGGTAATAAGTGATATGGGGACCCAGGTAGATAGTAATCTCTCCTTTGACAATCATATTGCCAAAGTAGTTAGGAAATCCTTCTATGTGGCCCATCTAATTACTAAAGGGTTCGCATCTAGAAATAAAGAGGTTATAGTGCCCCTCTACTCATCACTCATTAGACCCATCATAGAGTACAATGCCCCATTTGGGATGTACCTCACAAGACACTTCCAACAGCTGTAAAGACCACAAAAGTACCTCACCAAGAAGATTACTGGCCTCAAACATATGTCCTATGCAGCCCAACTGAAAAAACTCTGGCTGTACTCAGTGGCATATTGCATACTCAGAGGTGATCTCTGCCTGACTTACAAAGCCATGTCAAACTCAGAAATGATGGACATGCTCCACCTAAAGAAATCCAAGTCACTGCGAGACACATGCTCTATTGAGCTAAACCTCACCACAACAATAAATAGAACATGCTGGAGGGATAGATTCCTGTCACAGAGACTCCCCATGCTTTGGAACAAAATTCCAAATTACATCAGGCAGAGACCCTCACTAGCACTCTTCAAGAGAAACCTTGACGAGTGGATGGGTAACAAAAAATACACCCCTGGGATCAGTTCATTGGCTCTGCTTGACAGAGGATCAGTTAATTAATCAATGGGGTGGTGAAAGCCGACACACTCTGGCTAGGCTTATAAATGCCCTCGGGCAGATAGCCTAGTACCTACCTATGAACCTATAAACCTAAATGTTCACATCCTTCATCAACCTTAACAATAGTAAGAGAATCTGCATCATTGTTCTCTACATTCCTCCAGGACAAAATATTCCCTTATTAGAGAATATTCTATCTTGGACCTCCCAAACCATCAAGCATGAGACTATTATTCTCGGTGATGTAAATAATGATTGGCAGTCCATCTCATCAGAACTGCCATCAAACAGTCTCAACATCTATGGTTACTCTCAACTGATTAACTGCCCTACTAGGTACAATAAGGGAATGCCGCGGTGGTACGGCAGTAGCGTTGTTACCTCACAGCAAGAGGTTCTCCCGTTCGATTCTCGGCTGGGCTTGGGAGTGCCTTCTGTGTGGAGTCTGCATGTCCTCCCCATGGTTGGGTAGCGTTCGAAAGACATGCGTGTGTAAATGGGGGTGCCTTAGTTGAAGATTGGGCATCGAGCTGGCACCTCGGCGTTTTGTAAAAATCTACTGCCAATCATTAGCGGACCGGAGTTCTGCTGTGGTGACCCCTTACCGAGAAAATTTGAAAGACAAAACAAACTAGGTACAATAAGGGCTACACTCAACAGTCTATCTTAGACTGGATTCTGATGTCACTTCCAACTAACTTCAACTCTAGTGGCACTATGCCAAACTCCCTCATTGACCACCTACTTACATTTACCATTAGAACCAATGCACACTTACCAAGAACCCATACTCTAAAATCCATTTGTAACCTTATCAGTTTTACTCAAGACAAATTCAGTGAACTATTTCTGAAAATAACTGATCGCTACTAAAATATCTCCCACTAGATGAAGTCATGAGCTTCTTTAACACCAGCTTTCTAAACATACTGGACACTTTAGCTCCAGTCTGCACTAAAAGAATCAAAAAAATTCTGCCCCTTGGCTAACCAGAGATTGTACAAATCTAATGAAAAAAAAGTGATGACGTCTAGCATCTCTGGAAGCATGGCAAAAATAATGCAAATATAATACGCTTCGAACAATTTTGGAAACAAGTAAAGAAACAGTTTGTTAAAGGTAAGCAATCCTTCTACACCCACCTACAAAAAAACCCCACAAAACTAACCCTAAACAATTCTTGCCCTCAAATCAACCCTACTCAATCCTGGCATTATAAAACACCTCTGCCCTGCACTAAATCTAAATGCTCCTCCATCCCAGACAGCAAAAAACTTAACAACCACTTCATACAATCCATACTTAGCTGATATCTAATAACCCCAACTCCAACCCCTCCCCCTCTTCCTCTTCAACCTTCCTAATAGTACACCTACTAGTTCTGTCCATTTGCAACACAGCAACCAGAGACTGCTTCCTGAACAATCTGCAACATTCTCCTTACAACCAATACCTACAAGCCACATAAAAAACTTCTGAAAACTAAAACCCTGCTCTATGTTCGCTGACAACCTCCCCATTACCTTAAACTAGCTGCCAATTCTATAGCTTACCCAATCAACATCTTGCTCAATAGATCTATTTCATAATGTGCAGTACCAGAAATATGGAAAATGTCTTATATAATCCCTATCCACAAAGGTGGTAAATCTATTGAACTGACAATCTTCTATCTCCCATCCATCAGTTAATGAAATACTTGCTGCAAAACAATCTTCTTACACATACCCAATATGGTTTCCACCCAAGCCACAGCACATCCACAGCCCTCTTATCCTTTACTGAATCTTCTAACAGAGCTAGACACACAAGCTATTTGGTATCTGTCATATTTCTCAGCCTTTCTAAGGCATTTGACACCATCTCACATTTTTTACTCTTGCATAAGCTCTCTGATATCAGTCTTACCCCTCCCACCTTACAATGGTTCCACAGTTACCTGCACATGCAAAAACAAGCAGTAAAATGGCTACATGAAATCTCTCCTTTTTTACACAACCCCACTGGAGTCCAACAAGGCTCTACTTGGTCCTCTGCTCTTCAACATTTTTACAAACAACCTACACACTGCCTCATCCACTGGAACACTCAGTATGCAGATGACTCCAGTATTATCTGCACCTCTCGCAGACTACCCCAACTTCTCACAATCACACAACACGCATTTTCAGCATTTGAATCCTGGCTCACTAACCACCAACTATTCCTAAATGTAAAGAAAACTAAACTCCTTCTCTTCCTACCAAAAAACATCACTCTACAGACACAAACCAGTTCAAACTATGCAGAGCTGATAATACTATTCTCAAAACAGTCCACCACACCAAATTGGTAGGTGTAACTATTGATGACCAGTTAAAGTTTGATCTCCGTGTCCAGCAAAACATAAAAAAATACTAGAAACTCAGCACCCTATACAGAATCAAACACTCCTAGACCGCACTAACCAAGATCACCCTAGCAAAAACCTTCCTACTACCCTCCCTTCTACACAGTGCCACTGTATTGTCTAACCTACAGACTTCCATTAGATCCAAAATGGAACAGTGCTACAACAAAGTGGCAAAGTTTGTCGCAAACTCCCAAACCATCATTCATCATTGTATACCACCGAAAATGCTAGACTGGCTAGAATTTCCAACTACCTCATCTATATCCAACTCGCAACACTATACATCATAATCAATAAGCCCCGAGCCTGCCCTGCCCTGTCCTGAACAATATAATAAAACTTTACAACCCCAGCAGAGCCCCCAGGTCTGAAGATAAGAAGCTTCTTACTGTCTCCAAAGCTTCTAAAATACTTGGACAAAGCCTATACTCTCAGTGTAGCTAAAGCATGAAACTCACACCCACTACTGACCAGAAGTATTCGTGAACTATTAGCTTTCAAAATATCCTTATAGCAACATCTTAACAACTGTTGGCTGTGCTCATGCTCTACTCTTGGCTAATCTCTCATACTCCTGGCTAATCTCTCATACACTTTCTCCCTCCTTCTTTCTATTTGCATCTACCTTCCAGAATTTTTCTATGACATTTATCTTATCTGGACTAACACTACCTAAGAATAACTAGCAACTCCTCTAACATTCCTCACATCTAACAATCCTACATCCTTTCCTATATCTATGCTCATTATCATATCACTATAATGCAACTACCCAAAACATTGCATTAAAATAAGGTACAACTATTTAAATACTGACTATCTCACAAAAACCCTTCTACACTTTGTGCTGATATCCAATGGCCAGATTGTATTGCATGTATAAATATTTGTTTTTCTCTATCAATGTTTTAAATACTTGTAAACAATTACAACTACTTACTATAGCATAGAAAGCAATCCTTCAACAGATTGTATCAATTACCAAAGGCCAGGTTGTATAAAGGTATTATCTGCATATACTTTTGATCTCCTCTGATAATGTTTAAATGTTGATGTATGTGTCTCTTGTCGTGAAACTATAAATATTACCTATGATTATTGATTGTACAATTGGAGTTTCCCCCCTGGGCCTCCACTAAAAACTGGTTCTTCTGAGCCAGATGGACTATCCCTATAAACAAATGTCAAATAAATAAATAAATAAATACTTTTACAAGATCCCTTGTTGTCTTCTTTGTTATAGGCTGGCTCTCTAAGCATGGTGACAGCCCTTTTTACTTTCTGTTGCCTGAGTCGTGCTAAAAGTTTTTGTGCTCTACAGTTATTATCAAAAACAGTTGCTTAACTGCAAGCCTTCTAAACCCATGCATATTATCAAGGTAATACCTCATTTTCTGTTTAGCACTCTGCAGTTGCTCCTCTTCTTGTTCTGAGACATTCCTCCTATTTTGCAATACTTTTAACATTTGTCAGTCCCTCTAAATAATTCTTGTTACTTTTTAACCATATCTCCCTTTCTTTTATTTCTACCCTATTTTTAAACTCCACTTTAATTTTATCTCACTCCCTACCTATATTTTCAGAAGAAATTTCAATCTTCTCTGATAGCTCCTGAATAATTTCCACTACCCATTCCTTAAATTCCTTTCTTTTCAGAAGATAGGTGGGAGAGTGCCAGTGCCTCATTTTTATTTCATTACCCTGTGTTTTTATTTTAGTTATTATTGGCACATGATCTGAAATAATTATTGGGTGCATATAAAGATCTTCAATTAAATGCACATGTTCCTGTGAAATGTAAATTCTGTCTTGCTGAAAGCTGATTATTTCTCCCAGAATTAATATGTCAGTGTAATCCTCCTCCCTTGCCAGTAGCCCCTTAGCACTACAAATCTACCATTATTATCTTTTTTATCTTCTTCCATTACTATTGGACCTCCTATTGCAATTAAAATAAGTACTCCTGTCTAACTTTACCCCAGGTATTCCACTGAATAATTATCCTGAAAAGCTTTCTTTATCAAATTCACATGTTCAGTTCTTTCCAAGTGTGTCTCCTGTAGCATAGTTACTTGCACTCATTTTTAATATTGTTCACTACTCTTTCTTTTTTGTATTTATTTGCAAGAGCATTAATGTTTAAAGACATTACTGAAAGAATCATATTCTTGCAAAATTATTATTCCCATTTTTTATGTATCAAAGTATTTTTTGTTAAATGCCTCATTCCAGCTTTTTTGTTACATGCATGTACTGTTTAGCAAGTTAATCTTTTATACAGCTGTTTTTTTGTCATTTCCATTTCAGCCTATGTCTCATCTTACAGCACTTTTTGTTTTATTGAGAACCTTCAAACAAAAATACAAACACCCCTCCAATACCCCCTAAAGCCTATTAACTTAATAATAACACACAAAACTATGTACATCTTCAAATATTGAAGTTTGAACCTCCTAATAGAAACAAATGTTCCAAACTGACGGCCACACATACAGATTTGAAATAAACTAATAGAAAGGTTATTCACGCTGAGATGCATGGTACAGCCTGTGGTTATATTAAATGCTGTCTGGGTTTGTCTTATTTTTATAGCTGTCTCTCAGCTGGAAAAACACTTGAATGCTTTCAGGAAACATTTTCTCCAAGCCATATCTCTTTATCAGATTGTCTGCTAGAGACATGAAAACCAGAAACAATACTGCCTAGCATATCTTTGTTTACTAGAAAAAAAAGCCTTATAATATTCAATATTCTTTTTTATTTACTTGTTTCTTTTAAAATGTACTACTAGATTAAGCTAATGCCATTAACCCAATCATTCCCCTATGCAAGAATGAGAAAAAGCACACTATTTTTCTTTTGTCATGCTACTTTAACCAGGATTTTTTTATGCTGCAGTGCCTACATTTCTTAAAACTAAACAAGGAGAAAGACAGAAGAAGGGAGAAAAAAGAAAAAAAAATAGTAGACCCTACTTTTATTAGTATCCCCATTACACTTAAAAATAACTGAACAACATTTAATTTATAACATGCAAAGAAAACCACACACTTTCAAAATAGCACTATTAAGAAAAAATGTTTTATTCACAGTTAGCTCTGTCCCTCTCCTTTCTCTCCTTTCCTATTTTTCCAAACATTAATGGCATGAAGTAGGGCATATGCTTTAGAGTCCCATACAAGTTTAACAATGTCCAAGAAAGTCCAATATTTTTAGATTATATTGTTCTATTCCTGTTCATCTCCATCTCCAAAACCCTGTCTCTGCTTCATTTCTAGCATACTCTCCATCCTTCTAGTCAACTCTTGTGCTTTTCTCCCTCTTTCAAGCATTTTCCAATGAAACACTAGAAAAGGTTTCACTGGCACAGTCTATCTGTGTTCTTTATTACCAGAAGAACAAAAAGCAGAATCTCATTCTGTTTCACAGCTCACTTTTTGTTGGACAAACTTTTGCATTTTTTCCTTACCATGTACTTCATCAAAAAATTATTTTGTTCCTCCAAGAAAAAATATTTTGAAGACACCTGGATACATCAGTGTGAATCTCATGCTTGCTACTTGACATTCCCTTAATAAAGGAATAAATGTATTCCTCTTCTGCCTGGTGTACAAAGAATAGTCATTCTCCACAAACACTCAGCTGTCTCCAACTTTTAGTACTTTGTCTTTCTGCCACAGTTTTGCCAGAATCAACTGCTTATGCTGGTAAGATTGCATCTTTACTATTAAAAGTCTAGGTTGTTTTCTCACAGCAGATTTAGAGCATGCACACAATGTGCCCTTTCAATTAACAGTTCCTGTTGTAGATTACTGATTCAGTTGCTTATTTTGTGCTTTCATGAAATTAATACAGTCTTTCCCTTCCAGCTTCTTGAGTACAGCAGAAAATCTCAGGTTTTCCCTACATGCTGTGTCCTCCAATTCTATTATTTGTTTAAACATCTCTTCTTGTGCATTCTCATATTCAGCCAGCTTTTTCTTCATTTCAACCTCTGAGTTTTAAAGTTTTGTCTCCTTGTCTGAATATCTGTTTAAAGCTACTTCCATTTTTTCCAGCTTTTTATTGTTTGAGTCAATATACTGTAACAGTGTTTGATTTATTTTAATCAGGTCTTTGTGCAGTTGCCTTATACTTTCCTCTAGGTTATTAGAAGTCATGACTGGAGCTTGCACTGCTTTGTGCTCAAGAGCTGCAGTAGTCATCTCATTTAATGTTTTTTCATTGCCTTTTGTAGCTGATTTTCCTTCAGGTCCTCTGTATTTCTTTCTCCTGGCATCCAGACAGTGTACGTTCTAGCCAGTTACCGACATTTATCCAGAAATTCAGGTCCATTGGATTTCTCTGCTAAGTTTCTGTTTTCACACTAGCATAGCTAGAATTAAGCTGTTACTCAATGTGCAGCCATCTTGGAAGTCCATCTCAGAATATAATATTATGGGCAATACCACCAGTGAAAACCATAGAAAGTATGGTGTGTAGCCTATGTCATGCAGGCTTAGACAAATTCTTTTCTGTAATAATATTAGATATAAACAACAAAAATGTCAGAACTTCATCATATGTGAAAGTGGAAAAGTAGAATGAACAAAATGAAAGGTAGCAAAAGGCTTTTTGGAACTAAATTACATCTAGTAGATATTGCAATGAAAAAAATGTAAGTGTAATTACATTGCATGATGGAGCTTTCCTTTAAATTACCAACTTGCCCAGTTACATAGTAGACAAGTGAAACTATAGGACTCAAACTCAAAACTGGATCATGAAGCACATTATCTTTACATAGTATTAATCTTCTAGACTAAACTGCCACAAAAATTGTTTCCATCTTAAATGATATCAACATCCAAAGATATTTCCATCATGGCTTAAATTGGAGTGCTTAGAAGATGGATTTCACATCCTTAACGTTTATAGCACACTTATATTATTGAAAAAAGGAGACATAACCTAGTTACATCTCTGAGATCACAGACTTGTATATAAATCATTTATGAGGGATGTACTGCAACATAAACCCTGTAGAATAAACTTCATGGACTCACAAATTAATAAGACATTAGTGGTCTTCTAACAAGAAGGAGGACAGTCTATAGCTCTACTACAACAAGATATGGACAAAGCAGCCCAAATCCATAGCTCTGCTACACTGTTAGAGGTAATGACTGTATGTCATATGATCTGATTATGTTTGTCTTCACTAATAGATTTGCTAAGTGTTTTCCCCCATGCAGGAGGTTCTTCTAGCCCCATACTGCACAAATTGTGTTTAACTAAAACATCAGTATGCCATAATAAAGGAATGAGAGCTTTAATTGCCTGAATGGGAGAAGCTTTGAGTAGAAAAACATACTTAATTCTGCTTAGCACAGCTCCTAAGGCATTTTACAGCAAGTTTTCTAGAACTACAGCTCTGCAGCCAAATCCAGAGGTGCACTCTGAAATTACAATGGAAGTTAAATAATAGTGAAATAATGCATACCTGACCTTAATGTGGGAAAATCTCAAGTTATTAGTCTGGTCTTTACCAATAATACAAATGATGACATGCAAATTGAATTCTTTTTAGAAAATGTCTGTGATACCTGAACACATCTGTAGCATTTCAGAGGTAAATGCTGCTATTTATTTTGCTGTCCTGTCAGAACAAATTGGCAGGAATGGAATACTTATAATCTATGCAATTTGTTTACAGATGAAAATAAGTTACCTGGCTTAATTCTTATTTTTCCCTTTTTTCACTCCTACTGTTTAGGTTCAAGTTAAGCTAAGAATTAAAACAGCTAACATGAACCAGGTTAACTATGTATAAAATAGAATTTATTACCATATTAAAACAAATTAGTAACCTAATGAATAGGCATTAATTAAAAGTGCTGTATAGCATTAATAATGCAGAAATATTCACTTACATTATTTTAGTGCAGCTCAATGTCAGGAAGGTCAAATGTCAATTCTAACCAAAAAAAAAATTATTTTATATTGAAAAGTTCTACGTTGGTTAAGTCCCTTTTTTAAATGATTTTGGTCCTTGATGGTCATGGAAAAAACTGTCCTGAGTTCTGTGTCCACTCTCTTTGAGAATCCAGAAAAACTGAAGAGAATTATTTGCAAATCTGCAGTGGTCCCCTTGGGCAAGTATTCATTAACTGCAAGGAGGAACTGGGTCTGCTCTCTTCCTAAGGGGCAAACCACTTCTTTACTGTCGATAGATCTGTTTTGCCTCTCTAGAAGACCTAGGTGTCTGGAATCGGCAAGGTATAATATCCTTTGTCAGAATGTGGCTATATGGCAGTCATTGGTCATAAGCTCAAGATGGGTCTATATTATCACAGCGAAGATTTCAATATCAGAACACTATTTGGGTGACACCAAATGTTCGAATATTGAAAACATCGCAAGTGTGAATGGAGATCGCCGAAGGGAATTCTTCCCTTTACTACAATGTAGTGCGATCTCGGAGTTGGTATATTTAAGTAGTGGGGGTGTGGGTGGTGCAGGGGGGCTTGCCCCCCTGCATACAACCCTTAATGACAGGTTTCCTGTTTTTGTTTTTTTTTAGGATTCAAAATTTTCAAGCTTCGAACATATGGTGTCGACCATGTGGTATTCGGAGTTTGAAAGCTTCAACCTGATAATATAGACACCTTTAATGACAGGTTTCCTGTTTTTGTTTTTTTTAGGATTCGAAATTTTCAAACTTCGAGCATATGGTGTCGACCATATGGTATTCGGAGTTTGAAAGTTTCACTCCGATAATATAGACCCACTCAAGACATACTGTTTCTTATAGTTCAAATGCAATTTTTATCTGAGCATCTCAGATAAGTTTGCTTAAACTGCGCAAAATGTTACAGAAATAATGAATAAATGACTGTGTATGACTGTCCACATTTAACTTAAGAAAAAAGACTGAATGATGGACTGACTGCACAAGTGTTTGCAGTGTATGTCCCTTGCAAAGAGGATGGAAAACTTTGCCATGTCTTTGTTCTATCTCTACTGTTGTTTCCAACTGATATCACATAATTCTTTTCAGTGTCAGGTCTTTGGGACACATGGAATATTCTTTGCATTCCCAAACATTCCACACATTTTCTATTACCTCACTAGTGAAATGCAGTCCTCTGTCAGATTCTGCCATCACAGGTAACCCACAGTGACTAAACAGTTGGTTAATTAAAAGTTAAAGCAGTTGTTCCTGTAGTGTTATGAGAAGCAGGCAAGCACACAGTCTTTTTTGTAGACTGATTGCCTCTAGAAGACCTAGATACTGGACCAATCCAATCAATTTGGTGGTCAGTCCAGGGCATTGCGATTTTAGTTGTTTGAAGGGGTTTCTATGTCTAGGGAAAATTGGCTGGAATTTGCAGCATGTTATACATCTCTGCACAAACTTGGTAATGTCACTACACGTCAAGCTGGTAAGTGACTGTTTAATATTCCAAAAGTTCTTTTGTCCTGCAAGGGGTCTCATTGGCTCATTATGTGTATGCTGTAGCATAATCCCTCTGTGAGCAAAAGGTATTGCCCATTTTAATCTATGTGATGTGTCACCAATCATAACCAAGAGGTCATCTTTTAACAGAAATCTTTTTGGTTATGGATGATCCTACATTCATGGTTGCTTTGTAGATCACTTTCAGTGAGTTTATTTGCATTGGTATCCTTGATAGAATGATAACATCTCCTTACACTCTTATGTCACTATGCAAGTGCAAATATACTACTGTTTTCAGCTTTTTTTTTTTGTTGATGAGTAACTACATTCACTTTTTCTTGGACTGGAGTAAAGTACCAAGTTTTACCTTTTAAGCCATCTTTCTTAGCCAGACCACTAGCTAGGTCATTCAGCTTTGTCTGCTCCATGGATTTTTACATTAACCTTGACATTTTTTCCAGTACACTGTTAAGCCTTAATCTTGCATCAATCGATATGCAGCTAGAAGGAGTTTGCCATGCATAACTCTTTCCTTCAGAGTTGAGCATGACATTTGCCTTCCAGCCTCTTAAATTTCTGAGGAAATTACTTCTAGCATAATCAGAATCTGTACATATAACAATGGCCTGCAAACTGAATTGGACCACTTGTATAGCTACAGACACATCTGGTAACAGCACACTGGTTAGTTTTGTGTCCAGACTGGTACTTGACTGGAGTAAATGGTTTCTTTCTATAACCTGCTGTCTAGCCTAGGCTGAATCCTTTTGATGTGAATGTCTAGGTTCTTTAGACTCTATGCAGTCAAGCACTTACAAATCTGAAGTTCTGTGCAGTTGGGCTCCTTTTTTGCTTTAGGCATATTTTATTTAATTTTCAAAGGGTGGGCCTGGAGGCCTAAAGTCCAGGTCACAATTTTGTTACTAGATATATCCCCATCCCTAAGATTCTGGTTTATCAGAAGTGCATTTGGTTGAATTTGTGTCTGTACTACAACATTTTTGCAACAAAAATAGTTTGTGAAGCTCTTTACTGCTTATATACTATAAAAGGAAATCTTTTCACACTCGGAGAAAATTTTCTCTATCTCACTTAGTATCTTCTTAGTACAAGCTATAACACAGTGACTAGAGTCATTCTTTTGATATAGAACAATGCTGATGCTACTGTCATTATACCCTGCTTCTAATAGAAATATTTATCCATCTATGGATATGCCAGGCATGGGGCCTGAATCAAGCTATCATTTAAAGCTTGCACAGCTTTTTTTTCTACACATCCCCCATCCATTGTTCTGACTTTTTTTAGCAATTTCGTAATTTTTTTTCCATCTGTACATAGTCCTGAATAAACTGACAATAGAGTAATACAAATACTTAGGAAGCTTCTTAGCTTCCTCAAATATTCTGCAGGGTTGATACATTGGCTAGTCTCTGTTTTGTTGTTGTGCAGGCATAGCACATCTGGTTAATTTCATAGCCTAGAAGATTGACCTTGTTTTGGAACCACTGTCTTTTTGTGAGGGATAATTTGGCCCAACATTTTAGTGGGTTTAACACATATGCCACATAAGCAAGATGCTCTTCAAAGGTCTTACTTTTCATAAGCACATCTGTGACAATTGGGGAGAGATGGGCGAAGGCTGCCAGCCTAGTCAAATAGAATTTAATATATAATTCTGACCTTTGTAAAGAAATGTAAAATACAGGCATGTTTTCTTGAGTGTAAAAGAACACAGTGAAATGTGGAACTGCAAAATATGTGACAACATTGCATGCTACTGGCCCACTAAAGCAGGTTGTGACCCTTTTATGTTAGAATTCGGCTCCAGTGTGGCTGGATAAAGGTTTCATTCCCATTGTTTTAAGGCCAAAGCTTATGACCAGAATTTAGATGTGGAATGTGCTTTATTGCTCTAGTTTCTTTTAGAATATACATGTGAAATGTCTTCTATTGTAAGTTTCTGTGCAGATATTAGATTGCTAAATAATGCAGTTTGTGGCCTGAGAACTCAGACCAGGTGTTAAGATGATGCAATATAAATAATGGAAAAACCTAAGTGTCACAAATGATGTAATTTGTGAGGGCCTTAGAGACATGTTTGTTAGTAATATTTAAATACTATTTCTCACAAGAGACAAAGAGCATTTTGACTTTGGACATCTAACTCAGCCCTCTGCCTTATGCTCACATGTAAGTTTTAGCACTGTGATTTCTTGTAGGAATAGTTAAAGCTAGTAAATATTAATTAGGTATTTTTCTTTGAGATCAGACTTGTCCTACTGTATTATTTTAAGTTTCTGTGTGATCTCTGAACACTTCAATATCTCTGTGGTGTAGTAGTTTTGTCTTGTGTTTTAATTATTTATTATTAAATATTTTTAAAACCTTCTACCTGTGACTGGTTTGTGTAGAGATAAGCTCTAGAGTACATTGCATATTTATAGAGGTTATTGTAATAGGCCACTCTAAAGTAAACCATGACTGTTAGTCATACTACTACTGGATAACAATATTGTACAGTAATAATTGGACACCCTTTTAAGGGCCTTTTAGTAGCTGATAATTAACTGGGTGGTGGCAGGAATTACTACCATGTGGTCTGAGTAAAAGGGGCACAGCTGGAGAACCTGTGCCAGCCTTTTCCCAGGAAAGTCTGTGTGGTTGTATAACCTATTCTCAAAGTGTGTGTGTGTATGTATCAGCTACCTGGGCAGAGACATGAAGCACTGGTTGGTCAGAGAGGGTACTGGAGGTTTTAGCTTGCCCCGTTAGGCTGAGACCTGGACCCTATAGCTGTGCCAGTCTTATTGAGGACCTGGTGAGCAAAGGACCAACCAGCCCAGACTGACTGTAATCTCTGTGTGCACTTAAGGGAAATTGTACTTTACTGTGTATATTAGTTATCCTTTTCTCTTCTATGAGACAACCTCCCTGGTGTTAGTGGTGAGGAAAGTGTGATAAGAGACTTAGGGACACAGGTGGACAGTGGTCTCACCTTTGATAACCACATTGCCACAACAGTCAGGAAATCCTTCTATGTGGCACACCTCATCACTAAGGGCTTTTCATCCAGATAAAAGGAGGTCATTGTCCCACTGTGCTCATCCCTCATTAGACCCATTATAGAATACAACGCCCCGTTTGGTATGTACCTCTCAAGACATCTGCAACAACTGGAAAGACCACAGAAATACTTCACTAAAAGAATCACAGGCCTAAAGCAGATGCCCTACACTGACCGCCTAAAAAACTCCAGCTATACTCTGTCGCATATCATCTACTCAGAGGCAATCTCTGCTTAACATACAAGGCCATGTCAAACCCAGAGCTGTTGGACATGCTACACGTAAAGAAATCCCAATCCTTCAGTGCCACACACTCCAGGGATCTAAACCTTGTCATCACAATAAACAAAACATGCTGGAGGGATAGGTTCCTGAACCAGAGACTCCCCAAACTCTGGAATAGATTGCCCATACATGTCAAGCAAAGTGCCTCTTTGGCCCTCTTCAAAAGGAACCTTGACGATTGGATGGGAGAAAGGAAATTCACCCCGGGGATCACATCAGTCGTCCTGCTAGACAGGGGTACAGGGAAGTAAATAGTGTGGGAAGAAATAGCCAGGGAATTGTTATGGCTAGGCTTGTATAGGCCCTAGGGCTGATAGCCTAGTACCAACCTATGAACCTATGATTGAGGCTGCTTGATTGCTGGGTCAGGGTACGGTCATCACAACATCCTTGGTGTAAATCACATTCCTTCCGCTTTCTACAGCAGGTATGCCCTAGAGCAAGATGATATTGAAATCTGCAGGTGAGTTTAGGTACTCAAAATGACACCTTTTCTTTGTGTACTGTCTCCTACAAAGTGTACAATCCAGTCTTACTGGTCTTGGAATAAACTTTCTGGGTGCAGAATCCATTTGATATAACAACTGTTGTGAAATATCTTACACTCGCAACCCTACCTAATGTTTGTCTAGTTATGTCATGGACCACCGAGATAAGGGCACCTGCTGATTTATCTTTTTTTGTAGCAGTGGAAAAACAATCCTGAGTTCTGTGTCCACTGTCTGGGGGAATTCAGAAGATTGGAAAATAATTATTTGCAAATCCATGGTGGTCTCCTTATAGTAATAAAAATAATGCTAATAATAATTGTGAATATCAATATTATTAATATATTTCCTTTATCAAAAGGCTTCATTTCTACATTCCATATCTGAAGTATATATCTGCCTCCAGCTAGTCCAGCAGTAATTTCAGCTTTTCAAGGAACAATTTCAGATCTTCTGTTAAAAGAGATACCTTAAAATATGGGCCAAATTTATAAACATTATCATGAAGTGTATATTAGGCATACATTTCACCATGCAGAAATCCTTATCACCAACCTCAAACTAAACAATAACAAATTCCTTTGCATTTATATATATATATATATATATATATATATATATGTATATATATATATATATATATATATATATATATATATATATATATATATATATATATATATATATATATATATATATATATATATATATATATATATATATATATATATATATATATATATAAAGTACCAGGAGACAACATCAATACTGCAGAGAAGTTTCTCTGCTATATAACCTCAAGCATCATATGATAAAAATAATACTAGGAAATTTTAACCTTGATTGGCCCTCTATTTCCTCTGAAAACCCCTCTAAATCCATTAACCTGTATGGCTGGTCCCAACTAATCAGCTCTCTGACCTACTTAACAAAACAAAAAATAACAGCTACTCAATCATTGACTGGATTTTTACCTGCTCACCAAAGAAAATCTTTTCATCTGCGACCTTAGCAGATTTTCTAAGTTTACGCCTCCTCATCTTTATCATAAGACAACAGACAAGCTTGCAAAAAAAGAGTAGATCTTCAAACCAACCCATAATCTTACAACCTTTAACACAGATACTCTAATCTCTAATTTAAAAAATGCAACCTGTCCCTACTCAAATCTCTTCCAATTGATGACACAGTGTCTGAGTCCAGCAGCACATTCCTTTCCATACTAAACAAACTGGGCCCAGTAAGAATAAAATACATAAAACCTATCATAGCCCCCGACTATCCAAAACCACCTGGCAATTTATGCTAAAATCATGATAAGTCTTGGAAAACCTGGTCAAAAGACAAATCTATCCCAAATTACCAAAATTATAAATAACCGTAGAGTACCACACAATAAGTGATAAAAAAGATCTTATTTTACCAATAACCAACTACAAAGGTACAAAATTAATTCTGGAAACATATAAATATCCTCCTAAACCCTGGAGTTAGCTCTCAACCATCTCCTTATCTTCACAACCCAGAAGACATTGTCACTAGTTTCAACAATCACTTCATTTAGTCCACTCAATCCCTATTAAGCAACATCCCCAGCTCCATTCCATCTGCCTTTACAAAACCACGTAATCTGACACAGACTTTAACTCTTCAATCAATACCCACTTCCACTATTAAAAACCACCTTCTCAGGCCAAAAACAACAAACCTAACTCCAAATAACCTGCCTGCTGGATAACTTAAACTTGCTGCTGAAGCTGTTGCTTATCCTGTTTCTTTATAAACTGATTATTCACTTACTCCTCTGATCCCCTCCTGTGGAAAAAATCTTGCGTTCTTCCTCTCCATAAAAGAGGTAACTCCACTGAACTCGGCAACAATCATTCTATATCTGTCCTATCTCATCTATATCAAAATTTCTAGAGAAATGCATTTAATCTCAACTTGTCCACCACCTTTCCCTTCTCTCTCCCATGAGCCCATTCCAACATGACTTTTCTCCTCACCACAGGACCTCATAACAGCCCTTTTCCTAGACCTCTTCAAAACTTTCAGTACTGTGTCTCGCACTATCATTCTACATAGACTGAATGAATTAGACCTGAATAGCTCATCTCACTCCTGGTTCCATATTTGTCTGTCTCAGACGTCTCAAAGAGGTAGACAGCAAAACTCTTCCTCCACATTTCTACCAGTTTCCGTTGGCATTCTGCAAGGATCCATCTTAGATCTCATTCTCTTTAACATATTTATAAATTAGTTTCATTCAAGATGTAAGAATGCTAGCATCATTCAGTACGCAGATGACTGTTCCCTTATCTACTCCTCAAAAAAATCTTACAAACTTAAAACAATAACACAAAAATAATTTTCAATATAAACCAGGCTAAAGACTAGGCATCTTTTTCTCAACCCTAAAATGTCCAAACCTCTTCTTCACCCCAAAACAACACACAACCTGAAATTTGACTACCATATCCAAAATGTTATAAAACAAACACAAAAATCTTGGTTCCTCTACAGGGCTAAGTCCTTCATAAGAGATTCTACTAGAGCCCACATCATCTCCTCATCTCACCTCACCTCATCTCTGCTGCCTTTCCTCCTCTATGTATCACCCATTCTCACAAACCATTCTCACAAACCTGCAATCCACCCAATTACACAAGCTTCAAATTAGCAAAATTCGCTATGACTCTCCCAAATAAATCTCACCACTGTCACGCACAGAGCTTCATCCCACTCACAACCCAATATGTAAGCCAATACTCTAATCTCTAACTTACAAAACTACAACTAGTACCTGCTCATATCTGCTCTATATAACGTGCTAGAGCTCTACATACTAACAGGACCACTGTGCTCCAATAACAAACCTCTACAACACCTAGCAAAATCAAATAACACAGCTGTTCACTCACTATATGCTATGTGTATCTAGCAAGAATTTGGAACAGCATTCATCTGTCCTTGACAGAAAACACCCACACTTCCTCCTTCAGAGCTAGGCTAAAGGACCACTTAAACAACAGCTGGATTTGCTCCGGTCCACCCCAGGATAATGCATTATCAATCCTCCTTCCAATTCTCACTCTCCTCTCCCTGTCACTCACTATTATTCTTCCCCCTTCTTCATACTTTGCCATCTATACACTCTATTTCTATACCCTCCATCCTAGAATTCCCAGTCACCCCCTTTTCTAAACTTTCCTCATATCCACTGTTCTCTAATGTTTCGCCCTAACTGATACTGTCCATCTAGAACAACATTTTTGTAAACCTGCCTTTCTATCTACTTTTTTGTATTTTTGTAGCCAGTTTCTATTCTATGCTATGATGTAAACAACCTCTTGTGTATATTATATGTCTATAATATGGAGCTTTTCTTCCCTGGCCTCCGCTGAAAAAAATGAATGTACCCAGTTTGACTTTCCTGGTCAACAAAAGCAATCAATAAATAAAGTAAAAATAACATTTTCCAATTCAGAGACAACCCAACCACAGTGCAAAGAGATGCAGCACCATGATGCGCTGTCTCTGGAGCTGTGCTTTAGTCCAGGAGACAGGCATATGAAAATTAGCCATGTGCTCTCCTCTCAGAAATACCTGCCATAAAGCATTTATACAACTGTGCAACTTACAGTGACTGCCCATGGTAAGGGTGTGTTCATCCATCACAGCAGAGGTAAGTCCTGGGGAGTTTAGTGGTTAAGTAGTGTTAAGAAGTGCATACATGTGTGTTTGTGCGTGTGGGTGTGTATGTGAGGGACTGCATGTGTTAGTGTACATGTGAGTGTGTGCCTGCAAGGGAGGTAGCAGTGGGGGGGTTAGTGAGGGGGTAGGTTAGGTAGGTGTGTGTGTGTGTGTGTGTGTGTGTGTGTGTGTGTGTGTGTGTGTGTGTGTGTGTGTGTGTGTGTGTGTGAGGGGCTGCATGTATTAGTGCATGTGTGAGCGTGTGTCTGCAAGGGAGGAAGCACTGGGGGGGTTAGTGAAGGGGTAGGTTAGCTGTGTGTGTGTGTGTGTGTGTGTGTGTGTGTGTGTGTGTGTGTGTGTGTGTGTGTATGAGAGAGAGAGTGTGTGTGTGTGTGTGTGTGTGTGTGTGTGTGTGTGTGTGTGTGTGTGTGTGTGTGTGTGTGTGTATGAGAGACAGGTTGCATGTGTTAGTGTATGTGCAAATGTGTGTCTACGAGGGAGGTAGCAGTGGGTGGTTAGTGAGGGGGTAGGTTAGGTAGGTGTGGGTGTGTGTGGGTGTGGGGGTGTGGGTGTGTGTATGTGTGACAGTGGGTTGAGGTGGCTATCATATTTCCACATACTCAAGACTAACAAGCTAACCCTGCAGCAATGGGCTGGGGGAAACACTAGCCACCAGATATAACTGGAAATATATTGGTCAGGGAGAAATTCTAGCTATCATGGAGAATTCTTTACATTTCATGTCTTAAGGTACTTACAGGTAACATGGAATGGAGGAAACACTAGCCAATAGGGAGAAGTCTTTATATTTTGTGCCTTAACAGCGCTGACAAGTAATGTCTGTATTGTGTCTGAGAGAGTGAATGAAGGACGGGTGCCTGAGCTACCACAATGCACCTGCAGCCACTGATAACTACCACAGGAAGTTCTGAGCTTCATTAGCAGTAGTTAACATTAAGAGACATACAATTTAGCCTAAAATGATGCCTTTCCTCATTGTGGTTAATGTGTCTCTGGATCTTAAAATACCACATCACTGAAACAGGGCCTTTTTAATGCAGCTCTTAGTAGGATTGGTGGGGTTATCTATGAATCTCCAGGCAATGTGACCATTCATGGCAGAAGTCTATGAAAGTTAGCTCGACTAAACATGGTAATATGAACTGTACAACTGTGAATCCTTATTGTCGGGCAGCATGTCTTCAGCAGCATTCTGTGGTTGACTTGTTTCCTAACTTACATTCTCATTGTGCTGAAATAAGTGAAGAACAAATGTAGACTAGTAACTTGCTCTCAGATGATTTGACATGCCTTACTGAATATAAAGTAAACCTTTACAGAGATTTGTTTAACTTGTTAAAACAGCTCCCTATTGAAATGTCAGAATTTGGAATGCCCAGTGCCAAAAAAACAAACAAAAAAAGACCAAAAACATGGGAGAAGAGTGTATTTTGAAAAATCACTGTCTTAAAACATATTTTTTGCAGAGGCGACAAGCCTCCCCCTGCACCCTCCCATGTGGGGAGCAAGCCCCCCATATCATCTGAACTTATATGTTTTCTATACCTTGGAAAAAAGGGAGTATTCCAAGAAATGTCATCTCGGACTTAATATATGTAAGTCCAATCTTTTGGTCATTCAGTCTCTGTATTTCAAGACATGCACTAGCAGATCCTGCCATTTCAAATGGTTACTTGTTAAAACTATTTTTTTTTGTTTTGAAAAATGTTTTCATATTTATTTCTTAAGCTAGTGTTATTGTTGTAATTATTATCAGAATCATGTTTTTATAATTTATTTATTCATTATTTTTCCTTGGCCAATACAATAGGCCAGCATCAGTGAGATTCAGCAAACCGTCTACCAGTTCATACTCAGTCACTATTTATTCCATCACATTCTTGCATAAGCTGAACTGAGCTATCATTTTAATAATTGTGTGTATGCGGTTATATCTATTAACGCCCTCTGACACAAGCAAATACACATGCACACAAGCAGAAGACTATGCACGTGAATGCTTACAGAAAACAGGTCAAAACGAAAATCACCAAGTCATGCTTCAGCAAACCTCGAATTTCAAAATCAGTAGTTCCCATTGAAATGCAGATTCCACAACATATTTAAACTTTTTTTTTTTTCTGCAGAGTGAGAGCCTTCCTATGCTTTCATACACAGGGAGTTGTGTCCTTTGTACCTTTTTAGCTCATGATCTGTCACACATGATGATGTAGGAGTCTCAGAGAAAACAAGACATTATTTTTATTTATTTAATGTTTGTTGACCGGGAAAGTCTGACTTGGAATGAGCCAATTTTCAGTGGAGGCTGGGGGAGAAATGCTCCAGACAGATATCTCTGTAATGTGGAAGGAAACCAGATCACCCGGAGGAAACCCACACGAATGCAAGGAGGACATGCAGACTCCACACAGAAGACACCTCAGCTGAGAATTGAACCAGAGAACCTCTTGCTGTCAGGTGACAATGCAAACTGCTGCACCACTGCCCCATCCTGACATTTCCTGACATAGTGACCCTTTTCACTTAGTTCATAGTAATATACTAGGCCAATGACCACCAGTACCTTTGTAAGTCTAGCAGTGCAATCCAACCCAGCTGTGTCCCTATGTAACATGGCTGTTTATTAGGACAGGGTATGTTAGTTAGGAAGTTTCTAGAGGTTATGTGGGAAGGTACATTAGTTTGGGCATTAGTGTCTGCCTTTGTCTATCAGAGACAAGGGGGCCAAACCCAGGGTGAATTTCCACTTTCTCATCCATTGGTCAGCATTACACATAAATAGGGTTAGGGATGGACTTTGCTTCAAATGACTGGGGTGCCTGTTCCAGAGCATGGGGATCCTCTGAGACACATATCTGTCTCACTAACATGCCTTATTTATGTCACAAGCAAAATTTAAATCCTTGGATCTAGTGATTCTGATGCTGTTCATTTTGCAGCTGTGCAAAAGTTCCATCATAGCTGGATCTGAAGATACCTTTATGCCAGGCATAGATCTCCTCTCAGTAACCTGTAGGAGACAGAGCACAGAGATTTAGCTTTAAGGTGGCCCATGTAAGACAGTGTGTTTATACCCTAGATTTTCCTGGTAAAGAACCTTTGTGGGCATTCCAACTGTTGCATGTGTTTGGTCAGGTACAAGCCAAAAGAGACATTATACTCAATGATGTGTCTGATAAAGGCCTAATAAAGTGGCATCATGACTTCATTGGACCTGGATGCAATGCCCTTACTTATAAGCTGGGTGAAATAGAATGATTTTCTTACTACCTTGGCCACAGTTTGGTCAAAAGTCAGACTATTGTCTACATATGTTCCCAGATTCACTGACTACTGGAATAACTATTAGGGCTCTAATTTACGGAGTAATTAGTCTGGGAGGCAGTTTTCAAGAAATGCACTATAATGCATTTCTTGGCACTGAGTTTTAGTCCTTGACCTTGGCACCAGTCGTTTGTCTGTGCTAGACCTTCCTGTAAGATTTTTGTGACATGGGGGGACTCTATGATACCTCCCGATTTGCAGTCATCGGTCAAATTAGTCAGCCAAAGACCCTTGACATTAGCCTTGACCTCAGGGAAGTAGATGCCAAATAGGAGTGGCCCCAGCAGAGAGCCCTTAGGTACCCTCTGGTGACCGGTCTCTTAGAGAAGGTGGACCAGTTCCTGGGTCCTCTCTGTGAGCTAGCTGGTGATCTAGTGAGTTATGTAGAGGTTTGTGCTCAGTTCAGTGAGTTGTTGACTATACGTGAGTGGGGTGTTGTATCGAATGCCTTAGCCAGATACAGGTAGGTAGTATGCACTGTTCTCCCCTCATCCATTACCTTGATGACCTTCTTAAAGAAGCCCACCAGGTTTACTAGGCATGATCCTCCCTTGAAGAAGCCAAACTAGGTTGAGTCCAGTGTCTGAAGGTTGCCTATGTCTTTGTTGATCATTCCCATGTTAATTTGTTCCATGGCTTTGGATAGTAGACTTTTCAGACTAATAGGTCTATAGTTTCTGGGGTCAGTTGATGGTCCACCCTTGAGAAGTGGGATAAATGTTGTAGTCCTCTATTCTTGTGGTACAAAGCCTGTTTTGAGGCTATTGTTGAAAAGTGACTCAAGTGGTCCTGATAGGTCATATTTCCAGCTATTTAGGAGGCATCCTGGCATATTGTCAGGGCCCAATGAGGCTTTGTTTCGTGCCAGAACCTGCTCCCTGTTAATAGTTGGGGGTGTATGCTAGTATTTATTTCATGGAGAGAGGCAGGTGAGGAAGTGGGGGGTAAATTTTGAGCTGACTTTGTCAGCCAGCAGATTAGCTATGTCTCTCTGCTCACTGAAGTTGGCACCATTGACCACCAGTTCGACATACTAATGTGTGCTGTCTTTGAGGTTTCAGACATAGCTGTAGAAGTCCTTGTGATTGTTTTTAGTCTGTGAGACTATTCTTGACCTTGCAATTGGCCTCATTGGACTTAATTAGTCCTCTTAATTTCCTGTTTAGTTTAATTAGAGAGCTCCTATCATTATGGGTGTTGCTCTTTCTGATTCTAGCCACAACTTTTTCCATTTGTTATATACCCTATTATTTTATTATTTATTTATCTGTCTTCATTTACTAGGAAAGTCCGATTGGGTAATATACAAACAAAAGGCACAAGTTGATGAAAGAACACAAAACTGAAAACTGGTTGCAGGAAGGAAGGCACCAAACACAAAACGTAAGAACAAGCAGTTTGATCCAAAATGAAGCGCTTTTCGTCGCAGTGAATACTGTGACTTCTTCAGATAAAAACATTGAGAGCATGCCCTTAAGTAGTCAGTGAGCAGTAGTTAATTAGTTAGGTAATTAATCAGTATTAGTTAATCAGTTCATTTCATTCTTCTTGACAACAAATTGAAAACTAGTACTCATAGAAACTACAGTTTCTAAAGACTACAAAAGTTTCACAAATACATTTAGACACACCCACATGCAAAACCCAAACCCTAATCCTACAGAAGAAACAATACAAAATGTTCTTATATACCATAAAATACCTACAAAGGTTTTTGTACTTTATAAGTACCAAATATCTAAAATACTAAAATGACATGGTAAACCCATGTTCGTTCATACTATTGTTAATTTTTAAGATCTTAAGTACAATTAATACATACTTTACATGGATTATATACATAAAACCCTATCTAGTAAGGCTTTTTTTAATTTCAGAATACATACAATAGAACATCTTTCATTCAGATCTGGATACTGCCCTGCATTGGTATTCAACTGCCATATTAATTCTAAACATTCAAACTCCAGTGAAACTGGACACCCCCATGTTATTGGGTACAATTTGGTCTATTGCCCTGAACAAAAACCTGTGATCCATGTATTCACGGGTATGTTTAGCTAGGGCACTGTCTTCGCTCATTTTGCCAATGTGGTATAGATGTTCATATAGTCTTTCCTGCAATTTCCTATCTGTTTTCCCTATATAAAATGCGGGACACATTTGGCATTGGGCCAGGTATATGACCCCTTTAGACTGGCAGTTAAATCTAAATCTGGTGGTGGATTGAGTGCCTTTTATCTTAAACTTCTGAGCCACATCCATATGTTTACAGTACTTACACATACCACATTTATACATCCCACATCTACTGACTAGTGTTTTAGAGTTTCTTTCAACTAGGTTTTTTAAATTAGCTCCTCCTTTGAAGGTAATTCTAGGTGTGTGAGCCACTTTCTTACTCATAAAGGTGTCTGACTGCAGTAGGACCCAGTTCTTCCTGATGATCCCACATAAGTCAAGAGCATCTACACCGAATGAAATAATGAAATTATTAAAATTACTAAAATTACTAAAATTCTGGGGTACATTACTGTCGGTGTTCCCTTTAGTATGTATACCTATAGTATCATTGGATGTATCAATTCGATTTTTACTTAAAATAGGTTTGTACACTCCATTCGTACGCTTGTGAATCACCTCTTCAATAAGCAGATTCAATATCTGTATAGGGTAACCCCCTCCTAGTGAACATCTCCTTCAAGTTGTTCCATTCTAAGTAGAAGTCTCTATCTAGGGAGGTCATCCTAGCTGCCCTGACCAACTGTCCTTTTACTACTGACTTCTTCTGGTGGGGGGGTAACAGCTAGAAAAGTGCAAGAAACTATTAGAATAAGTTTCTTTTCTATATATATATGTGCATTGTAGCATTCATTGGTTGTATCTTTACAAATCAAAACATCCAAGTTTGATATGGAATTTGCACCAAATTGTGATGAAAACTGCAAAATGTCAGTAGTCTCATTAAAGTAACTGACAATTGCATTAGCTGTGTCATTGTCACCCCTTATCACCATGAAGATGTCATCCAAGAATCTAGTGTAGTAGTGTACCTTGTCTTGCACCCAGTTATTCTGTAAGACAAATTCATGTTCCCAGTCAGGCATTACTAAATTGGCAAAACTGGTGCCACACGGCGGCCTCATGGCTATCCCTGATAGTTGTAAAAACAATCTTTTGTCAAAGATTACATAGTTATTGGACAAAATAATGTCCAATAGTTCACTAAGCAAACTTGTATCATTAGGTACACCCTTGATTCTCAGAATGTGGCTAATTCTCTCTATGCCCTCCATGTGTGGGATGGACGTATACAAGTCCTTAACATCTACTGTTAAAAAATTGTAACTATTGTCATATTGTAAATTATTTAGACAGTGTAGGAATGACCAAGAGTCCTTGCAAATTTGTTTCTCACTAGTTACATATTTTTGTAGCACAGAATCCACATATTTTGCACATGCATACGTTATGCTATTTCTGGCATCAACTAGTGGTCGCAAGGGAGGGTTGCTTATATCTTTGTGCATTTTAGGTATCCCAGAGATATTAGGTATTCTCGGCACTGGCATAGATAAGTAGTTGAATAGATTAATATCTGTTCTGCTTTCAATGAACAATTTGTATATGAAAGATTTAACGTGATTGTAAGCTGTATTTAACTCATTTCTAGAAACTTCTTTGTAAGCATCTGTGTTGAGTATTTGTAACATTCTAGTACTATAGTCACTGATGTTCATAAAAAACAATCACCCTCCCTTGTCAGGTTTCATTATTCTCAAACCGGCCATTTTCAATTCGTCTAATAATTGCCTCTCTCTTACAGTAATATTTCTTACAAAATTCTTGTTGGTTTTATTTTTCACCAATTCATTCCTGAAGTCCAACTCACAAATTTGCTTGAACAGGTCTAAGATTGGGTGCAAGGGTGGATTGAATGTACTAGGAATGTGGAACTCATCTTTTCTGGTAGTATTTTCACCTAAGATGAGATTTATAAGTTTACGCACAAACAGTTTTAGGTCTATAAGTGAAGAGGCAAGGTTTGCCCGATAATATGGCACAAAGGTCAACTCTTTAGCAAATAGCTCCACTAAGGCTCCATCAATAGTCAGGCCAGAGAAATTATAGATAATAAAGTCATTCTCTTTGTTGAAAAGCAATTTACAAAAACTGCTACCTGCATCAACGTTCACCTCCTCATTCTGTTCCCCTTCTTGTTCTTCCTCTGATTCTGGTAGTGTGCTGGTTACCAGGGCTTGTGGTTTAGTGAACGGTTCTGAAAATTTTCACCTTGGCCATCGTGTGAGCTCTCATAATTAGATGTGTTGTAGTATGATTTTTGTTGCTGGTGGGTCCTTTCACTCCTGCGATGTACAGTCTGTGTTGCCACCTCTTCGTCATGAAAATCAAGGTTGTCGACCTCCTCATTCATAGTAGACACACCCCTGCTACTCTCTTGGCCTGTAGGGTTCCACTGCTGGGATATGGGCAGTTTCGGGTAAGCTGATTTGTTGTTATACGCAGCTTGGTCTCTGTTCAACTTTTTTATTTTTATAGACTTTGATTTGTTAATGAACTGCTCTATACTAGAGAAAGTCCAATTGTAGTCATACTGGTATCTTTGAAAGTCATTACTGGCTCTAATAGCTGCATCAAGGTCAGTAGATTCTTCCTTCAACTTGTCGATGGATCATTGATAATGTTTACACATGACCTGAAATAGGTCAATCCCTTGTCTGTTAAAGAGCTTAATGAGCTCTTGGTGAAACACTGACCCCCTCCTCCAGACCAGTGGGATACTGCCACCTTCTCAGCCCCTTCGGGACAATATTCTCACTTATGCATTGGCGGAAATAACTAATTTCCAACTGTAACTTTTTATGTTTAAGCATACGAGTCCAGTTTCTGCAGGTTGGAAACTATATTTTTTGTACTTGATGTTCCACTAGCCGGCAACTCCTATTCACTTTCCTCTGAGAACAAGTTTAAAGACTTGTTGAGCCATGTACGTGCATCCAGAGAGCCAATAAGCCCCGAGGAACTATTTCCAACCTGAGAATTATTATTAACAGTTTGAATTTGTGCAGTTCGGTTCCCGCCAGGACGTTGAGGTAAACAAACGTTGTCAGCAGGCAGAATACTGACATTATTAATGCCAGAAGTAGATGGTATAGTATTGGTAACAACATTAGTTGAGTTAGTTGTGTTGATGTAGTATTAGGGCAAGGGTTGACAAGTGGTTCACCTTGTCCGTAAGGTCCTCTATCCATTGGGTTGGATTAACTAATACTGGTTAATTACCTAACTAATTAACTACTGCTCACTGACTACTTAAGGGCATGCTCTCAATGTTGTTTTTATCTGAAGAAGTCACAGTATTCACTGGGACGAAAATCTCTTCATTTTGAATCAAACAAATGGCCCCATGAAGGCTCAGTGTCTCTCCAGTAAGTGTTTTACAACTGTAAATGCCTATTTATGTTGAATTGTATTAGACATTTTACAACTGTATATGTTTATGTTGAATTTCAAGCCTGTACTCCAATCTGCTTACTTACACTATCAGACTATTTACCCCACTCATAGGACCAAAAACTGGGACTGGGTTAGCCCCGCTCCGCTTCGCTCCCCTCCCTGCCCCCTTATCCCACCCACTCCCACTGTGTCTACATTTATAGCCACTAGGCCACACCCCTACTTCCTCTCCAACCTACACAACTTCCTCTCCAATTTCCCCCCCACCACTTTACTGTTTAACCACTACTATTCCTCTGAAGCACATTGACCCCACCCATTGATGACATATAACGTCTATAAATAATTATAAACTCCTTCCTCTTATCTTACCACTCTTAATTCTGCCATACTTTCTTACTAGCTATGAAAATCTCACATTTGTAGGTTTCTCTTATCCAAAATGCCAAACCAAGACCCCCTACCTCCACTGACTGAACTTGCCCACTACTACACTACCCCAAAAATTATAAATTCCAACCACTTGCTTCTAAAAAACCCATTCCAATCAACACCAAAATCCAAATATGAACTAAAACTACTATTCAAAGTTATTAGACTACTAGCGTATCTAAGAAAAAACATAACCAAAGATGGGGACATCCATCCTAATCCAGGCCCAACCTTAACTCAAAATCCTACCAGCCCACCACTCTCCCACTGACTGGTCAACTCCCTCCTAATATGCCACTTAAACATTAGAAGCCTAAACAATAAGATACATAGCCTGCATGCTGTACTAGCCACATACCTCCCCAACATAATGTGTCTATCTGAAACATGGCTCCGCCATCAACCAAAGACAATGAGATCCTGCCTCCTGGTTACAATATACTTAGGGCAGATAGAGTAAAGAAAAGAGGAGGTGGAATAGCCGTCTTATATAATAGCACACTTAACATCATAACTAACCCTATACAACCACCCCAGGTCTCTAACGCTGAAATACTAGCTCTAAAAATTCTACTAAATAATCATAAGGGCATTAACCTAATTGTCACCTATATTCCCCCTGGGAACAATGTAGAAACACTAGAGGTCATTCTACATTGGATAACCAACAACTACCCTCAAGGAAACCATTGTCCTGGGCGATGTTAATATTAACTGGAACCAATGCACAGCACAGTCCAACCCCATCCCTGTTAACCTACATGGATTCTCTCAGATAATATCATCTACCACACGTACAGGTAACAATAACCAAAAAGAGAGTATACTAGACTGGATACTCACCAACAGTCATCCCCAGAACTATATGTCTGGAACTCTCCCTAATGATCTTAGTGATCACCTGCTCACATACATCATGAAAGACAAAATTAATTGTACAAGCTTACCTATTTATAGGTCTATCAGATCCAAGAAAAACTTTGACCCAACTAAATTTCAACTTGAACTCAAATCATGTAACTGGACAAAACTAAAGTTCCTTCCCCTTGATGAGGCAGTGTCATCATTTAACAATTCATTCCTTACTATACTTGACTCGCATGCCCCTAAATGCTCAATAAGAATTAAAACTCAACTAGCACCCTGGCTAACAACAGACACCAAAACCAAAATATCAACTAGAGACAAAGCGTGGGATAAATGGCGCACTACCAAACTACCCCTAGATCGTATCAAATTCCAACAACTTAGAAATGAGACTAAAAAAGCCATCATAAGAAAAATTACTTCTACAATCTGCAACATAAACATCAGAATAACCCTCAAAAGTACTGGGCAGGCATAAATAAACTTCTCCAACCAGGCAAATCCACTACTCCGTCCCCAGGAACATTATCTGACAAGAGCCAAGAAGATATAGCCAATTCATTCAATACTTTCTTCACAGAAACCATCCAGTCATTAGCTAACCAACTTTCTCCTCCCCACACTTCTATAAACACTATACCCGACTCACCACTCTCTTTTAACTTCCAGCCAGTGTCCACATCCTTTATCAGATCCCTTTTGAAAAAACTGAAGCCAACCACCCTTTCAGCCGATATTCTGCCGGCTGAATACCTGCAAATTGCTGCAGATGTCATAGCCTACCCTATCTCAATCCTAATTAACAGAACCATAACCAAGGCCTCAATCCCCTCAATTTGGAAAATATCCTATGTTATTCCACTCCACAAAGGAGGTTCATCCACAGAACTATCCAACTATAGACCTATAGCCATACTATCACCACTTGCCAAAATTATGGAAAAGTGCATGCACAACCAACTAATGCTCTATCTAACCCAAAATAAACTACTCACAGACTCTCAACATGGATTCAGACCCCATCATAGTACAACCACTGCCCTCCTCTCTTTTACTGAAAACATTAATCTTAACCGGAATAATAAAAAAATATCCTCCGCTCTCTTCCTGGACCTATCGAAAGCCTTCGATATGGTAAACCATCAGTTACTTCTATATACTTTAAAAACCCTGTATCTAGATACTCCAGCCCTTGACTGGTTTCAAGCTTACCTCACTGGGAGACAACAAGCAGTAATGTGGCAAAACAAGCTCTCCTGCCTACTACCAAATACCATAGGAGTTCCTAAATGTTCCATATTAGGACCTCTCCTCTTTTCAGTCTTCATAAACGACATCCAAACAGTCATCCCTGAAGCCAACTGCATTCAATATGCAGATGACTCGACTATAATATGTTCCAATGCCTCTCTTGCAAATCTACTAACTACCACCCAACATAGCTTCACCAAAGTCGAAAACTGGCTTGCCAACCATCTCCTGATCTTAAATCCAAACAAAACCAAGTTACTTCTCTTCTACCCAACCAATAGATCTCTGACTGAAAACTTCACTATAAAATCCAATAATGGGACCACCATCTCCCAAGACACCTATACAAAGCTATTAGGAGTAAACATTGACAATAAACTCAGATTTGATATACATATCAACCAAGCCATTAAGTCAGTCAACAAGAAACTTGGGACCCTATATAGAATTAAAGCCTTCCTTACCCCGAATGCCAGGGCAGCCACAGCCCGTTCACACCTTCTCTCTACCCTACTATATGCCTCTCCTGTCCTCACTCACCTTAACAAATCTGATCTGGCCAAGCTCTCATCCTGCTATAATCACATTGCCAGGTTCGTTACAGGCCTACCCTACAGAACACACCACTGTACTAACCTGAAAAAGCTTGGATGGATAGAATTCCCACACCTTCTTCACCAGTCCCAACTCATAGAGGCCTTCAAAATCCTTAAACAACCTGAGAATACCCCAGCACTAAAAAACTTAATGACTCCCTACTCCAATCTAAGCTGCCTTCGCTCAGCAAACAGACTCCTTGTCCAAACAACTAAATCTCTCAACCTAGGTGGTGACGTGCTATTTGCCAATACCACTGGTAAAATATGGAACTCTCTCCCAAATAACATCATGCTTGCAACTTCTCTAAGTCAATTCAAAAATAGTCTAAAACTCCACTTCAAGTCACACTGGCTATGTCCTTGCTCAAACCCAGACTAGCTCTGTGCCATTAACTAAAACATAAACAACTAGCTAAGATGATAAGTACTTTGTATTCTGTGATAAAGAAATATGTATCCTGTCTAACTCTATGTCATTATACTGCCTACCGTCCTTGCTAATATGTTATTAATGTTACATTTGTAGTAATCTCAGAAATAGTAATGGCAGTCTTGTACTTGTATGTAAATAGCCTATGTTTTTGTTAAGTTCTTTCAGCTCATTTACTGTACCTAATTATCAATGTAACTCTGTTGGAGCTTTTCTCCCCGGGCCTCCTCTGAAAAAGGACATGTATCCAGTCGGACCATCCCGGTTAACAAATGTAAAATAAATAAAAAAATAAATAATAAACTGCTTGTTCTTACGTTTTGTGTTTGGTGCCTTCCTTCCTGCAACCAGTTTTCCAATTGGGTAATGCCCATTTTCAGCTGAGGCCCAGAAAGAAAAGCTCTATTTGCTTATATTGCATTATACTAAGTTCTAATCTAGTTAAACACAGAATAGTAACATGTCTGTTTACATGTGTACACAAACAGTAGTTACATTTATACAGTCTAAGATTTTACAGAGGTGAAAGTTCTAAAGAGAAAACCCACATGCAGCTTAATGGATTGTACAGGTAGCAGTTATGTATAAAAACTGCTTTGTCGTTTTAGTGAAAGTTTGAGAGTATTCCATTTAAGGAGAGTATCTGGAGACTAACATACAGTGAGCAAAGAGTCTCAACCTGGTGATGAGCATGTGCAGGATCTGGATTGGTTAAGATGTTGTTTAAGCAGTGGTTTAAAACTATTGAGTTTGTCAGAGAGTTGTATTTGTGTGGGGACACTACTCCAGAGTTTAGCAACATATAGGGAGTACAGCAAGTCTCATGCAACAATATTTGACTTATTTGTAAGTAATAAGAATTTGTTACTAGAGCGGAGATCCCTTGCTGGACAGTACACAGAAATAGGTTACTTAGTGCAGGGCATTTTTCTGGATGATGAATGAGTTTGTGTGCTATAGTTAGTTGTGAATGTGTTAGGTAGTTGTGTAGTTCAAGCTAGTTTAATTGCTTTAAGCTATGACAGTGATGGGTCATGTAAGGGAGATTGGTGACAAATTTAGCTACTTTATTGTAGCAGGAGGTAAGTTTCTTTCTTTAAGTATTGTTTAAGTAATGAAAGCGCTGTATGAGAGAGTCGGCAGTAAGAAGGTGGTGGCTAGAGTTCTTCTTGCAGTATCTGTAAGGACTCCATTGATCCTATAAAGGGAACCTAGTTTCTGGTGAGTTGATTTAATGGTTAATTTAACCTGTTAAGGTTAGGATTCTGCCAGTGTGGTTTCTTTTTAGAGTTTGTTTTTGGCTTGTAGTAGGTACAGCAGCCTCTCTGCAGCCATTTACATGGTTGCATAGGGTCTTAGTGAACAATTACACATAGATTGTTGTAAACATGGGGGTTGAGAGAGGCACTAAACTATTGCTTAACAGGGTGTAGTAGTTCCTAACTGTTACAGGGTTTACTGGTATTACCAAGTTGATTTTTATTTTGAAGCAGACAGCTTTGTGATCAGACCTCACCAGTGAGAACGTGACACACGGGGGGGCAGTGCTCTCCCATACTGGTGAGTACCAGGTCCAGTATGTTTGAACCTCTGGTGGGTGTGCACACAACACAAACTTTGGAATTGCCTAAGAAAGGCTTTAAGGGGGCAGGATAAAATATTAGCCACTATTCAGAAGCCTAGGGGAGACATGCAGTACTTTGAAAAGCAATGTGGTCTGTTAGCTGTGTTCTCCCATACTGACAAATATTAAATCCCCCTTGGAAAGACATCAGAGACTAAGTCAATTATTGAAGCCAATTATCTTTTGTTTATACTGTGGAATCATTCTTGGTGAAGGTAAAATGCTGCTCAATGACAGGCACATACCTGCCTGAGACACATATTTAGATAGATCAGCAATGTCTCTCTTCTTTAAATGAGCCAAATTCAAATCCAGCCCATCAGGGCTAATTTCAACTGATTCCATTTCAGAGAATCACAGCATCTCTCACACAAACACACACACACACACACACACACACACACACACACACACACGCATACACACACACACATACATGAGCATGTATGCAGATACAAAATCTACAGAACTCATCTTCACACCTTTACTTTGTGTTCACTCCGTCACACTTTCTCATTTGTTAATTATATTTTAAACAACATCTGATGTAGTCCACCTCCAATGACAGAGGGCCATTGACAAATACTTGTTTTCCATTGTGTTACCATAGTTGTTTCAGAGTTCTTAATGCATTTTGTTGCATGTTTTGTTTTCCAGACTTTGATGACAACAATGGCGATGACAAAAATGATGACAACAATGCTGATAACAACAATGATGACAACAATGGTGATGACAATGGCAACAATGGTGACGACGATGACAATAGTGATGACAATGATTACAACAATGGTGAAGACAATGACAACAATGATGACAACAATGATGATGACAACAATGACAATGATGACGACAATGATGATGACAACAATGACAACAATGATGACAACAATGATGATGACAACAATGACAACAATGATGACAACAATGAACTTGACAACAATGACAACAATGATGACACCAATGATGACAATAATGATGACAGTAATAAGGACAATAATGTAATCTTCCACTCTATACAGGTAAGATACGGCAACGAGTCTGTAAACAAGCAGTCAATAATGTTGTAATGTATGGAGCGATACTCTCAGGATTCTTCCACCCACTGTTCCATTGTTTACATGATTATTACCCAAAATCAGAAACTGTAAACAAATCTAGAAAACTGTCTTCAACAAACTTACCGGTCTCCTTTTTAGACTTAAGTTATTACTAAAACAAAACTTTATCTTATGTAAAATAAATATGTATGCAACCAAAACATTATGTCTTAAAGGCTTGTAAGGCATGAATTCTTTCATGCAATACGCTGTTGAAACCTTGCCAGCACCAACTTTCAACACGATCATCAAGGCAATTCACCAGTCTTTCATTTACACCCTTCTGAACGTTGTTTAACATAAGGTCAACAAACAGCAAGTTTTCTAGTAGAAATCTTAGCTAAGACTGTTATCTGTAAATAGCTGCATGTCTTCACAAAAACACTGAATGCATTTAAACATGAGGCATACAATGTATTTTGCATGTAATTCAGGGCAGTATGAAGTAATATTGGTACTCACTGGTATTTATCAGTTTATTTTTGGCAGCTGATGAAAAGCTCAACATAGGTTTTGCGAGCACATACACCTGCTTTCTAAACCTCTTGAAGATCTCTACTGCTTAGCAAACAAACTGTTATTGTATGTAAAGAAAGTGTAACAGTATACTGTTAAAACAGTTTAATGACAAAATCTAGGTGACACTACCACTAAACAGCTTTCAGTCATGTTTTGCAATTACATACATCCCATTCCATTTGACCTAGTCACCAATCCACTATATATTTAAACTCTCTGTACTTTTGGTCTTGCACAAGAATCTTGTCAGTGGTTTTCAAACTACTTTTCAAATCATCTCCTTCAGTTCAAAACTGGCAACTTCTGTTCCTTTCTTGTCAACATTGTTTGTTGTTCAGTCTTTAGACCTCTCCTCTTCTCCTGCTACAGAAACTCCATCTCAAGATCTGAAAACTTAGGCATCTTACTGTACTGTTCATGTATCTAAGAATTTGGCTTCTTGCTGAACTGGAATACAGTTTTCTCATAACAGCCTCAGCCTCAAAAAATGATTCTCGGCATGTAGATTCATTACTTTGTCATCTTAAACTGATCATCGTCACCCACTAGCAAAAGAAAATGACCTCCGTTTGGGCAAAGAATCAAATTTCGACAGTCATTCTGATTTTTTTGATAGTTTCCTAACCAAGTATTTGTCCAGCTAGACTTTTAGGTCTCTTTCATCCTCATCTACCTCACTCCTAATACAGTGAAGTAGACTCTATCTAACAGACCATGATGTTTCAGTGTTACGGTATAAAATCTGGGAATCTCTGTCAGCACACCTCGATAATGTTACTTCCTACCCTACTTGCAGATTTTGTCTTAAAAGTTTTTATTCAAATCAGCAGCTTGTAAATGTCTCAAAAGCAGCACTATAATGTAAACTTTCACCCCCCTTCCTCCCCGATTCCTTTCTTCACTGCCTTTCTCACTTTCTGCATTGCATGTTTACCACATTCTATCTACTGCATCACCTCTGTACCCTATTATTTTATACACCTATACCCTTTCCCCTCTTACGTTTTCTCACCTTCTTCCTCACCATCTCGGTTTTCCTTTCTTTCTTGTTATTCTTCCATTATTCAACTTGAGAAGTAAAGACCTTAGTAGAGTCTAAGTGAAGAGGGTTCAAATGCTAACAGGATTTTATGGGTGCCTTTTCTGGCAATTTGTCACAGACGCTTGGACAATGTGCTACTAAAAAGACACTCTAGAGGAGCCCTTGGTTTAAATCCCACAGCCTCCTTTTGCCTGCTGTGCAGCTCTGAGCAAGTTACTTAACCAGTCAGTGTTCCTGGGTCATCCCTGCAAAGAGACTATGTGCCAAGAGGACTTATTCAGTACTATCACTGTCTGGCAGTTAGCACAAAGTACTAAAGCTCTGACTTGTTAATAAGCTGCTTCCTGTGTCAAGGGTTCAAGGCTTAAATCTTTCTACCTTAATTTGCCTACTGTGTGACATTGTGTAAATCAATTAACCAGACATTGTTTTAGGGCAACTGGAAATTGCGGCTAGGTGCCTTAATGACCTCCTTGACTGCATGCCTATTAGCCTAATCTTTCTATCAACCACCCCTGATCTGCCTTATTCATCTCCCCTTGCTATACCATCTTGTACATATTAAAATTTGCTGTGCTTTAATCAGTGTTAAATCTAACAAGCACTAGTAGAATTTGTATTTCTTCTCATTGTTTTATTGCTTGACTTTAGAACATTAACTTATTTTTAATTTACTTACATTCTTCTGATTTTACTGTGTGCTCTATAATTATCTGTCTTCCATTTATATTCTCTGCATCATCTGTAACCTCTCATGTTTGTTGTTAATTGCCTATATAGTCTGTTTATTACTTTGTCCCATACTGAGCCTGTAAATACTGTGTGGAAATCAGTGCTAAAGCACAGTTAACAAACTTAAATAAATATATCAGTGAATGAATGAATTAATAAAGGATCCAACAGAATGTTAAAGCCAACAACAAAATGGCTTATCTATTTCAAAACGATGTAAATCAGTATTACCAAAACCAAATCTATGTAATTTGTAAGAAGAAATAAGGGATCTAGGGACCCAAGTAGATAGTCAGCTTTCCTTTGATAACCATGTTGCCAAAGTGGTTAGAAAATCCTTCTATGTGACCCATCTGATCACGAAAGGGTTCGCATCAAGATCTAAGGATGTAATGGTGCCCCTCTACTCTTCCCTCATCAGACCTATTATTGAGTACAATGCACCAATTGGAATGTACCTGGCTAGACATCTCCAGCAGCCGGAGAGACCACAAAGGTACCTAACCAAGAGGATTACTGGCCTCAAACAGTTGCCCTATGCAGCACGATTGAAAAAGCTAAGACTGTTCTCTGTCGCATACCGCTTTCTCAGAGGCGATCTCTGTCTAACGTACGGAGCCATGTCCAACCCAGAATTGTTGAACATGCTCCATCTTAGCAAAACCAAATCTACTCGAGCTACACGCTCTAGGGATATAAACCTTAACACAACAATGAATAGAACATGCTGGAGGGATAGATTCCCTTCGTAGAGACTTCCCTTACTATGGAACAGGGTCCCGATCTACATAAGACAGAGCCCCTCACTATCACTCTTCAAGAGGAACCTTGATGAGTGGATGGGTAACAGAAAGTTCACACCGGGGATCACACCAACAGCACTACTAGATAGGGGCCAAGGGTACTAGCTGGTAGTACAAGGGTCTAGGGAACTACTAAAGGGGCAGTGAATACCACACAACGTGGCTGGGCTAATATATGCCTTCGGGCAGATAGCCCAGTACCAACCTATGAACCTATGAAACACTAGCAACAGTTAATCAAGTTACAATTATCCTGACACACAATAAACTCAGCAGTGGTAACTCTGGAAACTGTTAAAGATCATCTGCAGCTGTCTGAAACAGAAAGTAGCATTAAATGCCCATTTTGGCCTCTTTGCATTACTCTGTGATGTGCGTTCATTTGCCAGTGAACATCAACTGGAGAGGGGGTCTAAAGCTAGTAACATAAAGTAATATTGCTGGCATCACATATGCTACTGGGTTTGTAAACAGTTTTCCCTGAAAAGAAGTGTAAGTCGACACATTATGATGATATCAATCTGTGGACATCAGTCAATAAGGAAGTGAGTGGATACGTTTTCTGTCATTTTATATATATATATATATATATATATATATATATATATATATATATATATATATATATATATATACACACACACACACACACACACACACACACACACACACACACACACTCACACACACGTGTGTGTGTGTGTGTGTGTGTGTGTGTGTGTGTATACTTTTGACCATCAGAATTAGGGTCACATCCAAAAAAAATCATCAGCAATAAGAGACAATTTTGAAAATATTAGTACTATTACCTTGAGAAGTTGACGAAATAAGAGAATGTGAATTAAAATTCATTTTCTCAAGTAAAATAACTCTATTACCACACTTGCTCCATCTTGCTCAGATGAAATGGGAAATGGCCTCCATTTTCATGGTATTAAACTGTACATTAAAGTATAGCACTGCCCGAGGTCACCATATGGTTGCATATTTTATTTATTTATTTTTTATCCAGATAAACTCCTAGGTTTGTCACTAGACTATCAAGAACTGGCATCAGTAAACATACTGAAGCATCTCCAGAGTGCAGGTTGGATGATTAAAGGTAAGTCTTCCAATTGCAGATTAAAACTAAACCTTCAAATGTATAAGGATGTGGCTGGAACCCATCTCTCTTGCCACAACCATATTAGCACCCTTAAGACAATATAAATTCCTGACGCTTGGAACCATGGAATATAGTCAGTTAGTTTATCAATAAATCCTGCAATGTAACTGGTTAAGGCACTTACTCCCTCAAACTGATTAGCCTACTAATCTGACAAGAAATACAATATTCCACAGGTCCCAGAAATCAAAATTAGCATTTTCTGCCCCCCCCCCCCAACTTGAAGACACATGTATTATCTTTTACAAAATAAACTGGCTGCTTATTAATGACAGAGAGGACACAGAACAAATGTTTACCAGATTCAGGATAACTTATCATCAGCATAATCCTTCCTTAAAAGCCACCTTATCTCTAATTTGAGGTATACTGCCAATTAGGTTTTTAACTTATACAATTGCAGAACCATTAGCTCTGCAAAACAGACATTATTTCTGAAAAAATAAGTAATTTCCCAAGGAGAGAGTCAGTGTTAACAGCACTGTATATTAATCTCATTATTCATATTACTTGTCCTCTCCAGACTCCTGCTTCTTTCCATTAAGACTGATTTATGTAGTGATTTATGTCTGCAATCTCTAAGGAAGCACCCAGATCTGCTCAGAACTGGTGTTCAAGGACACCACAAACACAAATGCCATAGATATATAGCCAACTTGCTGGCTGATAAATTTAGTGAAAACTTCTCCCCTCTGTCCCCCCCCCCCCCAATCAGTAAATCAGGACATCCCCAGTACTTGCTCCCTTCCCCTTATATCTAGGGAACAGGTCATCACCTCTCTCAAAGGCAAAAAATACAGCTTCCATGGAACTCTATAACATCCCAGGCTGCATCCTACATGAACTCAGGCAGGAACTTACAGCACCATTTAACCAAAGCCTGAGTACCGGCTTCATCTCAGTTGAGTAGTGGACTCCACTGTCATCCCTTTACAGAAAGGTAGAGTGTCCACCAATCTGGGAAATTAGAGACCCATCACCCTAACTAGCCTGATCTGCAAGGCCACGGAACGGAATATCATGGACCTCATTAACAAGGACATTGGCAACCTCCACACACTGGACCCAACCCAGTTTGGTTTCATAAAGGGCAGATCATGCCTACTCAGCCTGGTGGACTTCTTTGAGAAGGTCACCGAAGCAATGGATGAGGGCAAAATCATTCACACTGCATACCTGGACCTGGCCAAGGCATTTGACACAATACCTCACTCAGGCATTGTTGAAAAACTCAAGAGGTTAGGTACAAACCAGTAAGTCACCCAGTAGGTAGCCAACTGGCTCACAAACAGGACCTAGGAAGTTAGAATTGGGGAGTCCATCTCTACAAAGAGGCCAGTCACAAGTGGAGTCCCTCAGGGATCACTCCTTGGACCGTTCCTTTTAGGCATTTACTTCTCAGATGTCAAGGCCAATGTCAGTAGTCTCTGGCTGACTAAATTTGCAGATGATTGCAAATTAGAAGCTGTCATTGAATCTCACAAAGACACAAATGTTCTCCAGGGGGGACTGACACAGACAAACAACTGGTGTCAGAGCCATGGACTAAATCTAAATGCCAAGAAATGCATAATAGTATCCTTTGGGAAGTCATCCATCCCTGGTAACTATCATATTGACAACACATCCCTTAGAAATGATCCAGTAGTCAGGGACATAGGGACACACATAGATAGTAATCTAGCTTTTGACCATCACGTGTCTACAGTGGTGAGGAAATCATTCTATGTTGCGCAACTTATAAACAAAGGTATGGTATCTAAGTCCAAGAAAGTCATTGTTCCACTGTATTCCACATTCATCAGACCTGTCATTGAGTACAATGCCACCTTTAGTATGTACCTAACCAGGCATTTCCAACAACTGGATTGTCCACAGAGGTTTCTCTCTAAAAGAACACAGGGCATAAGTAAAATGTCCTATGTAGACCGCCTCAAGACCCTATCACTGTATTCTGTCTCCTACAGGCTTTTGAGGGGAGATTTATGCCTGGCATACAGGGCATTGTCAGACCCCACTCTAATGGACCCCCTGCATATCCACAAAACAAACAGCAGCAGAATTACCCATTCTAAAGACTTAAATCTTGCCTGTGATATAAACAGCACCTGCTGGAGAGATAGGCATGTATCCCAGACACTACCCCATCTATGGAACAGGCTCCCCATCTATGTGAAGCAGAGTTCCTCCCTAATGCAATTCAAGTGCAACTTGGACAATTGGATGAGAAACCAAAAGTTCATCCCTGGTTTGGTACCTATGTCTCTAATGGACACAGGTAACATGTAAATAGTTCATCTCCCAGGCCCATGCTTACACTTTTCAAGGGTATCACAACTTTCCAGAGATTTGAGATGCATGGCTAGGGTTAAAAATGCCCTTGTGGTCTTTAGCCTAGTAAACACCTATGAACCCATGAACCTGAGTTGCATGTTGGCTACTCTTGTATGTGATCTTGTGACTGTGTCTCTTTCTGAACTATGTGTTGGCTACTATCAAGTCATTTGCCAGACAAAAGTCTAAAATGGCTTCTCCTTCTTTATTCCTGTTGCCCCACCCATGCGGACCCAGGCAGTCCTCATATCCTGTTCTGTCTGTCCCGATATGTGCATTCAAGTCACCCATTATCAACACCAATTCATGTTGTCCTGCAACTGCTGTCTGAATGCACTCTTATCCTCATTATCATAACCCTACTGTGGGGTGAGATTATGAATACTGCCGTGTCAATGCACTGGAGTCTGATTGCCATGAGTTTGTCACTACTTCTGATGATATCTCTCACTGCCTTCTGAAGCATGTCTCTCACCACAATTCCCACACTATTTCTAGTCTACCCCCCTCTTGAGTAGTAGACTCTAGATCCCAAGCCAAGTGGCTTTGTTGCACTGCCCGTCCATCTTGGATCTTGGATACATAGAATGTCCAGCCTCCTCCGTACCATCATGTCATCCACTTCCAAGCTGCATCCTGTCAGTGAACCTACATTAAGTGTAGCAATTCTCAGTTTATGTTTGGCAGGCTGATTGGTTTTACATCCACATTTCACTCAACAGAGCACTCCTAATTAACCCAGGCTGGGCAACTAGACACCATCTGGCCAGTAGCTTATTGACCCAAGGCTGCTGGGCTTTATGGCAGGCACACACTGGTCAGTAGGGGCACATACACCCCTCCAACCATTATCATGGGTCCCTGGCATAGGTCAGAGAAGGCCAGGTCCTCAATCCACTTATCACTTGCAACTACCCACGCCCATTTTGGTGACATTATTCAACATGACAGAATCACCTGGAGCCATATTTTACACAGTCAAGTGGCTAGCCCTGCCACAGTGCACAGTATGTGATCCATGTTCTCCTGTCTTGTGGATACTGAGCACCACAGTAGATGCCCAAAGAGGTTGGTCTGTGCAACTCTTCCCCTATAGAGTACCATGTAGAGTTTGTGCTGCTGACCACAGCTCTATTGATGGAAAAACTCAGCATGTTTTTCAGAGGTGGGAGGAGCCCCACAGAGAGAACAGGCAAACTCCAAATAGGCCTTGGTCAGAGGTCAGGATGATCGAACCTTGTACCTTGTGCATGGGAGGCAAA
Source organism: Protopterus annectens (assembly GCF_019279795.1). Taxonomy (NCBI): domain Eukaryota; kingdom Metazoa; phylum Chordata; order Ceratodontiformes; family Protopteridae; genus Protopterus; species Protopterus annectens. The sequence continues at coordinate 1,667,078,391 of NC_056732.1, forward strand.
AACCTTAACCATTATGCCAACTGGTGTTTAAGTATATTAACATCATTTGGGGAAATTCAATGATTGCACCTAATTTGCAGTCATCAGCAAACTTAGTCAGCCATAGCCCCACTGTTTTGGCTTGAACTTCTGAGACGTATATTCCAAACAACAGGGGGCCCAGCATTGACCCATGTGGAACCCCACTGGTGACAGCTCTGCTGGTTGAGGTAATGTCCCCAACTTTGATTGAATGTGATCTGTTGGTGAGCCTGTTAGCAATCCACCTGATGGTATAAGGGTTGATATTCAACCAGGAAAGTTTATCAATGTTGCCCAAATGTGCGATTGTGTCAAAGGCCTTAGCTAAGTCAAGGTAGGCTGTATGCACAGATTTGCCTTCTTCTTCTCATTTGCTCACTCAACTGAGTGCAGTGAGATCATATTCTGATTTCAGGCACTCCTACTGTGTACAAAGAGGGCATCTGGGAAACAGAAATTAAGCTTGTTTCCTGCCTTTCCTGTTAAGTGGTATAGACTATTTGTAGGCTTCTGAGCCCCCAAGCCCTTCTGTGTTGGAGGGAAGCCTTCTAACTTAGTTTTTTTTTTCTTATAACTAGCCAGTTTTCTAGTTTCAGCACTCAAATCTGTTTCTTTGATCTCAGCACTTGTTCAGAAAAAAAAAATTTCATCTGCTTTTACTGTGCTTGTGTTTCTACCTACTTTATTTTACTTTTGCATCATCTTAAAAGTACTCAATTGTATTTATTACTGCTTGGTGTAACTCATTCTAAGCCTTTTGGTTTAAACACTTGGGCTTCGGACCAGTTGTTTTGCACTGAGAGGGTTTGTGGTCTGCACTGTAGTGGCAGAACAGGTAGCTTACATCCTTCTAGGTTGGGAACTGCTGATTGAGGGCTCAGTGTCTGTTATTCTAAAAGTGTATTAATTCTGGTTTAAGCACTTGGGCTTTCAGGCCAGTTATGTTACATTAAGAGGGTTCGTGGTCTGCACTCTTGTGGGAGGAGAGGCTGGACTCTGCCCTTCTAAGCTGGGAATTTCTGGTTAAAGGCTTATAGTGCATGCATATCTGAACTGCTTCTTACTGAAGTTGGTGTGCCTTGTTTGCTGTGGCATAGACTGGATTCGGGCCTGCTGGATCTAGCTTTGTTTGTGTAACTTGAGCACTAATCCAGGCATTCTCTAAAGTATAAAATTGTATTTATTACTGCTTGGTAGTAATTTGATTAAAGTGTAGCTATCATTCTAAGTCTTTTGGATTAAGCACTTGGGCTTCAGACCAGTTGTTTTACATTAGGAAGGTTTGTGGCATGCACTGTGGTGGCAGGACAGGTAGCTTTCATCCTTCTAAGTTGGGAACTGCTGATTGAGTGCCCAATGTCTGTTATTCTTAAAGTGTATTAGTTCTGGTTTAAGCACTTGGGCTTCAGGCCAGTTATTTTACATTAAGAAGGTTCGTGGTCTGCACTCTTGTGGGAGAAGAGGCTGGACTCTGCCCTTCTGAACTGGGAATTTCTGGTTAAAGGTTTATAGTGCCTGAATATTTGAACTGTATCTTACTGAAATTGGTACACCTTGTTTGCTGTAGCATAGACTAGATCCAGGCCTGCTGAATCTACCTTTGTTAATATGCTTGTTGTTTGTTTGCTTGTTATTTCCCTGGAACACTAATTCCACCTAATACGCGGCTTCTCAGCGCTTCTGTGGATCACTAGTGATATCTGCATTGCTTACTGTGCTTATTTCCTTGTTTCACTTGAAAGAAAGTTGCTGTTTGTCATTTTTGCATTTAAGTTACCTGTAACACATTGCACTTAAGTTACCTGGAACTTGCTTACTAAAGCAATTATATAAGTCAGCACTAAAAATTAAAAGCACTACACCCTCACTCTCCACTGGCCCTTGTTTTCAATTATTAAGGAATTCCCAATATTATTCTAGCATGTCCAAAGGTCAGTTGTCAATCTCCTCTCCGGTCCAGCTGGTGAATCTGGGAATCTTGAGGCAATGTTACAACTGCCTCATGTACACAGACAACCCTCTCCTCCTCCCAACAAATTCCAACACATGTGAGAGATGCAACCATATAGCCAAACTGGAGGCTAATCTCTCTCAACTCAGTACTGGCATAACCAGTCAGGAGGAAAAGGAAACCACACTCACTACAATTCCAGTCTCACATAGACCTACCACGACAGCAAACCAAACACATAATCACACAAAACATACTCGGAGGCTCTAAATAAAGATCTGCCTAAGCAGCAGAGACCTCCAAAGCAGACACCCAAGCAACCGCTACCCCAAAACAAAACACGTGCAACACATATCTCACAAAGCCAGTGTGCTGAACAGTCACAGCCCTTAAGACTAAACAACACACCTGATACACTTGTAATAGGTGACTCTATCGTCAGGCACACTGACGTCCCGCTCACCAGGCTGAACAAGGAGAGGGTCACGGTGAGCAGCCTGTCGGGTGCTAGGATCCACCACATAACACAAGCACTCAGGTCACTCCAAGGCAAGTACAAATATGACTCGGTCATTGTCCATGCTGGTGTGAATGACCTGAGACGTACCTCCCTGGACTACATAAAAAGAGACATAAAGGAGCTCTCTGAGCATGTAGCCCAGGCCGGTATGACCCTGACCTTGAGTAGCATCTTACCCTCACCAAGAATGATGCCACAATATGAAGACAAGATGATCAATTTCAACAATTGGCTTAAGTACTGGTGTCATTCAAAGGGGATCCAATGCCTGTCAGCTTGGGATGATATGCTCGACAAGCCACGATGCTTTGCTAGGGACAGCTTGCACCTGTCACCCCTGGGCTTTTGGATATTGGCAAAGGCTCTTGCTACCCCTATAGTGCCTTTTTTAGGCAAGGCTCAAAAGACAAACCCACCTCCATAGGTATCACAAGGGATAAGAAACTAAGAGTAATGCTACTCAATGCCAGAAGTCTAAACCTCAAGATGCACACACTCGAAACTCTCCTTAGCATGGAGAACATCGATATCTGTGCAGTAACAGAAACCTGGTTCAGGGCTCCCGAGAGCACCCCAGCACTACCAGGTTATACCTCATACAATGCTTTTCAGCCTCAAAACTTGGACCGAACCACAAAAGGAGGGGGAGTATCGATATTCAGCAAAGATACCCACACCTCCAGGTTGGTGGCAAAGCACGAAGCATCAGAGACTATCCATGTGCAACTAACAGTGGGTAAAACTGCCTTCCAGTTTATAGCCTGCTACAGACCACCCTCCCAAACCCAGGAACCCCACTCGGCTTTCCTGAGAACACTGGAAAATATGAAGGTCCCTCCAAACACCATTATATTAGGTGACTTCAACTACCCAAACATAGATTGGGAGCATTACTCTAGCTCCAACACCCTAGCCCAAAGGTTCCTAGAATTTATAAACTCAAATGCTATGGAACAACTTGTTACCACTCCCACAAGAGGGGAAAACATACTGGACCTGATCATCACCAACATGGGGACTCTATGCTCCAGACCAGAAGTGTATCCCTCACTGGTAAGATCAGACCATAAACTAATCTCACTGGATATTCACATCCCGACCCCACCCTCTGCCCAGAAAACTACAGTGAAAAACTTCTCTAAAGCAAATTTCACACTCCTCAAAACCGAGGTGGAATCCTTCAAAGCCCCCGGGCCTGTGGAAAATACGGCCCAGACCGCAGAATCCTTTATAAACGCATTCTATGAACACCTTCAGGAATGCATGGGTCATGCGATCCCGAATAAAACCAAGACCCAATCCTCCAAAGGCAGATGTCCTGTCTGGTGGACCCCAGCCATAAACAAACTATACAATAGAAGGAGGAAGCTACTAAATGATAGAGCAAAATCCCAAAAAGGGAAGGCATCACTAATCAGTATTAGCAAAAAACTACGGGCACTCATAAAATTGTCTAAGGCCAGCTTCGAGAGAAAAATTGCACAGGACACTAAGGATAATCACAAGGCTTTCTTTAGTTATGTTAGGAACCTGGGTGGTAATTCCCAGATATGCTCAGAATTAGTCCAAAATGACAAAAAATACACTAAACCCACAGACATTGCCAACATCCTAGCTGACAGGTTCAGCACAAATATCTCCCCCCACTCCCCACCAAAAGGGCAAATATATATCCCAGCAGAGTGCTGCCCCCCTGACATCTCAGATGCTCAGGTAAGAGCCGCCCTCTCCAAAGCAAAAAACACAGCATCAATGGGACCAGACGGTGTCCCGGGCTGCATCCTACATGAACTCCAAGAAGAGCTAAACCCAAACATAAAACTACTGTTCAATCTCAGCCTTACTACAGGATATGTGCCCAAAGAGTGGTGTACAGCAACAGTGGTCCCTCTCCATAAAGGTGGTGCCTCAACGGATCCTGGAAACTATCACCCCATAAGCCTGACTAGCTTAGTCTGCAAAGCTATGGAAAGGATCATCATGGACCTCATAAATAAAGATATTGGGGACCTACAGACACTGGATCCTACCCAGTTCGGCTTTGTTAAGGGCAGATCCTGCCTTTTAAACCTGGTTGATTTCTTTGAAACAGTCACCAAGGCGATTGATGAGGGGAAGGTGGTCCACACAGCCTTCCTGGACCTCGCTAAAGCCTTCGATACACTACCCCACTCGGGCATTATAGATAAGCTCACCAGCTTAAATATAAACCCCTATGTCACTAGATGGATTGCAAACTGGCTCAAGGACAGAACCCACATGGTTAGAATTGCTGGAGCCATGTCAGACTCCAAACCAGTTACAAGTGGTGTCCCACAAGGCTCAGTCCTGGGACCTCTCTTGTTCGGTATATATTTCTCGGAGGAACAGGCCAACACGGAAGGACTGTGGCTGACCAAGTTTGCAGATGACTGCAAACTGGGTGCCATAATAGACTCTCCAGCCGACACAAGCATCCTCCAAAAGGGCCTCATAGAAACAGACAACTGGTGCCAGAGCCATGGCCTCAAGCTAAATGCCAAAAAGTGTATAGTCATCCCCTTTGGCAAAAACAAAGTGCCCACAAATTACCACATAGGTGGTAATCCATTAAGTACAGAAGAAGTAATTAGGGACCTGGGGACCCAAGTTGATAGCAATCTCTCATTTGACAACCACGTGGCCAAAGTGGTTAGAAAAACATTTTATATAGCCCACCTAATCATGAAGGGATTCACATCTATATCAGAGGAGGTCATCGTGCCTCTTTACTCATCCCTCATCAGGCCCATAATTGAGTACAATGCCCCTTTTGGGATGTACCTTACCAAACACCTGCAGCAACTGGAAAGACCCCAAAAGTACCTCACCAAGAGGATCAAAGGGCTCAAACAGATGCCATATGCTGCCCAGTTAAAGAAACTCCAGCTCTACTCAGTGGCATACCGCCTGTTCAGAGGTGATCTGTGCCTGACGTATAAAGCCATGTCTAACCCGGAATTAATGCACATGCTGCACCTCAGAAAATCCAAATCCCATCGAGCTACATGCTCGAGAGACTTGAACCTTAGCACTGAAATAAACAGGACATGCTGGAGGGACAGATTCATAACCCAGAGGCTCCCTTCACTCTGGAATAAAATCCCAGTACAGGTTAGGCAGAGTCGCTCATTGACTCTCTTCAAGAGGAATCTTGATGAGTGGATGGGAGATCGTAGGTTTACCCCGGGTATCACTTCTGTGTCACTGTTAGACAGAGGCACAGTATACTAACCTCGAAAAAGGGCATAGCAAAATAAATTTAAAATGGGTGGCGAAAGCCAAACACATTCTGGCTAGGCTTATAAATGCCCTAGGGCAGATAGCCTAGTATGAACCTATGAACCTATGGCTTTGGTGAAACTTTCAAAGAAGTCCACCAGATTTAACAGGCATGACCTGCCTTTGACAAAAGCAAACTGTGTTGGATCAAGGGTTTGGGGATCACCTATATCCTTATTTATAAGGTCCATGATCATTCATTCCATGGCCTTACAAATAAGGCTGGTTAAGCTTATGGGTCTGTATTTCCCAGGGTCTGTTGCTGTACCCCCTTTATGAAGGGGGATGACGGTTGCTGTTTTCCATTCAGCAGGGGCAAAACCAGTACTCAGGCTGTGGTTGAAGAGAGTACCTAATGGAGTTGTTAACTCATGTTTTAGACCATTTAAAATACAACCAGGGATGCCAACCAGTCCCACAGAGGCTGTGTTTTTGGCCTTGGAGAGAGCATTAATGACTTGTTCTTTGGAGATGCAAGGTTGGGGAGATTTACAGGGAATGCTTTGTGGAATGTTTGGAGGGTACAGGGGAGTGAAAGTTTTACCAAACCTGTCAGCTAATAGGTTAGCTGTTTTTGCAAGTTGAGTGTGTGTGATGCCATCCATAGCCAGTTCAACACACATCTGGGTCTTACTTTTTAGGTTGCGGATATAGCTGAAGAATGCCTTATGGTTATCATTAGTTATGGTTGCTAATTTTTTTTCGAAGTTGGCCTTGGAGGAGTTTACAAGTTGTCTTATTTGTTTGTTCAAGCAGAAGAGAGTGTTCTTCCAGTGCTGGGACTGCCCTTTTTTATTCATAGATAGCAACTTCTTCCTTTTGTTGTATAACTTATTAATGCTAGATGTCCACCAGGGGGCTTGTTTTTTTCTTGAGGATCTTGTTTGATCCTATTAGGTACAACTGTGTCAATGCATCTGTGTAACTGTTTGCACAGGGCATTTGTGTATACCTTAGTATAGTTGTCATTGCCATCTGTGGGACAGAAGCTTAGATATTGTTTATGCCAGCCCTTAGGGGGTATAATTAGCTTTAGTGAAAATTTTTTAGCCTGCTTTCACCTAAGAGGAATTTGTGTGCTATAGCTACTACAAATGTGATCAGATTTAACTAGTGAGGATATGGTGGTGCAACAGTAACCCATATTAGTGAGGACCAGGTTGAGAATATTTGAGACCCTTGTGGTGTTGCATATTATTTGTTTCAGGGCATTAGTGTTAACAAAGTCCAGAAATCTTTGTGTGAGCATGTTGGTACTTGTTAAGTTTCCCAGTCAATGGAGAGGTAGTTAAAATTGCCCATGGCTAGAGTGTTTGGTTGTAATTTGATTGACTCAAATAGGTCCAAATAAACAGCATGGGTATCATGGTTCATTGAAGGGGGCCTATGGCTAACGATGACTTGAAGGGTGGTCTTACCCACAGTTAGTTGAACTTGGAGTAACTCCATGGAGTTTTCCTGTCTAACTAGTCTAGAGTCTATGAATTCATTAGTGTATACATCCCTTCAGTTGTGATACAAAGTTATTAGGTGTAAAATCCCTCTCATTGTAATATGAATTTATTAGATGTATGTGTCCATTTATCCAGTGTTAAAGGAAAAAGCTAATAAAATTACTTAAAATACAACATGAAATAATATGCTGCTAGTTGATGCAACATTTTACATAATATACAATTTATAATTTTATACATACGTACATGCATATACTTTTTTCATATAATGTAATAAATAAAAAAAAGTTTGATTCAGATGAAGTATTCAACTGTAGGATGGTTTATATAAACAATACATGTATTTCAAACGTATTATATGCAATATTTTGTAAAAGGATTTTTAATAGTGCTTTGAACTATTTATGTTTTTTTAAATAGTATTTGAGCTAATTGATTGAATTGATTTATTGATATGTTGATTAATTGCCTATTCAGGTAGAGAGTATTTAAATGTTCAGTTGGGAATGGTCTGGTTGTTCTGATGAAGTCACATTTTTGATGAAAGCGCTCAATATTATTAACTTTGTATTTTATTGTTTTTTATTATATTAAATGAAGTATTCCATGGTCCTTTTTGTGCATTTCTTCTTTATTTTGGTGTTTCATGCACCTACACACCATATTGTTGTTCCAGTAATATGAAGTCATTATGTGTACTCACCCCTCTGGTTAAAATAGGAATTCCTTAGGTGTATGCATCCATCTGGTTGGAACATGAATTCATTAGGTACAAGCACCCTCTGGTTGTAAAGAATTGATTAGGTACAAACATCCTCTGGTTGTAATTTAAAATCATTAGGTCTATGCAGTCTTCTGACTGTAATATGAATTCATTAGGTGCAAACATCCTTCTGGTTTTAACCTAAATGCATTAGGTGCATACTTCCCTCTGGTTGTAACATGAATTTATTAGGTATATGCATTCTTCTGGTTGTAACATCAATTTCATAGGTATAAACATCTTTCTGGTTATAACATGAATTCATTCAGAATACGCATCCCCTCTGGTTAGAAAGTTATTGGGTGTATCTTTATTAATGATCTAAATAAGTCCCTTCCACAAACCATCTGCATTCAATATGCAGACGACTCAACATTGATATGTTCAGAATCTTCGCCAGCTGAGCTTCAGACTACTACCCAAAAAGTTTTTACAGCTGCTGAAAATTGGTTCTATCAACATTGTCTCCTACTTAATCCCAAAAAAACTAAATTATTACTATTTACACCTACACAGAAATCCTCTGCTCTTGACTTCAATATAACATCTAATAATGGAACAATAATATCCTCTGAGCCTACTACAAAACTACTAGGTGTCACATTAGATCATAATCTGAACTTCGATTCTCATATTAACTTAACCATCAAGTCAGTCAATAGAAAACTTGTTTCTCTTTATAGGCTTAAACCCTTCCTCTCTGCTTCAGCGAGAGCTACCATTGCCCAGACACACCTGCTATCTACCCTTCTCTATGCCTCACCTATTTTTACAAACCTATCTAAATTTAATCTCAATAAACTAGCAACTTCATACAATAACATTGCCAGATTTGCCACAGGAGCCCCTTTTCGTACCCACCATTGTACAAATCTTAAACAACTTGGCTGACTGGAGCTACATAATCAACTACTGCTACAGCAACTTAGCATCACCCACAAAATCTTCTTTCAACCTTCTAATACTACCATACTCTGTACTCTTATCAGCCCTTATAAAAACCTCTCTTCACTGCGCTCAGCTACTAAGCTCCTAACAGCCTACCATAAATCCCACAACAAAGCTGCGGACTGTTTGTTCTCCAAGTCAATTGGACCTATTTGGAACAAGCTTCCAAGCGAACTTACATCTCTTACCTCTACACCCACTTTCAAAAAGCATCTAAAAATCTTCCTTAAATCCCAATGGCTCTGCCCTTGTATTAACCCTGACTGAAACTTTTATTGCCACCAGTTACTCACCTGTTCTTTTGACCTCAACTTCTTCACTACATTACTTCAGTACTAGCTTACTACTTTAACTTCACCAACTCCACTGAACTACAAAAAAAAAAAAAAAAAAAAACAGTAATATTCTTATATTTAATGATAGTTCTCTTTGTAATTCTTTCAACATGTTATATCTTGTGATATCAGGACTCCAAAGGCTTTATATCTCTAGTTGTATTCCTTTGTTTATAATTTGTTCACCTCTTCTATTTTTTGTTGTCTGTCCTACTAGCATTGCTTTTGAAGTGCTTATTATTGGGTACAAGTTTCTTCTCTTTTTTTCAATGTTATGGAGCTTTTCTCCCCGAGCCTCTACTGAAAATGGACTTGTATCCAGCTAGACTAGCCCGGTCAACAAATGTAAAATAAAATAAATAAATACATAAATAAATAAAGTATACATCCTTCTGGTTGTAACATGAATTCATTAGGTGTGTATATCCAACTGGTTGTTAACATGAATTCATTAGGTGTATACATCTATCTGGTTGTAACATGAATTCATTTTGTATAGGTATTAACATCCCTCTGGTTGTAACATGAATTTATTAGGTGTATGCATCCCTCTGGTTGTGATATACATTCATTAGGTATGTGCCCCTGTGGTTGGAACATGAAATCATTAGGTCTATACATCCCTCTGGTTATAACATGAATTCATTAGGTGTATGTATCCCCCTGACTGTAACATGAATTTATTAGATGTATGTATTCCTCTGGTCATAGCATGAATTCATTATGTGTATGTATCCCGCTGGTTGTAACATGAATTTATTTGGTGCATGCATCCCTCTGGTTGTGACATACATAGGTATTTGTCCCTGTAGTTGGAACATGAAATCTTTAGATGTGTACTTCCCTCTGGTTGAAACATGAATTTATTAGGTGTATATATTCTGCAGTTGTAACATGAATTCATTAGGTATAAACATCCTTCTGGTTGTAACATGAATTCCTTAGGTCTATGCATCCTTCTGTTTGTAATAGGAAGATATTGGGTGTATACTTCCTTCTGGTTGTAACATGAATTCATTAGGTGTGTATATCCATCTGGTTGTAACATGAATTCATTAGGTGTGTATATCCATCTGGCTGTAACATGAATTCATTAGGTGTAAACATCCCTCTGGTTGTAACATGAATTCATTAGGTGTATGCATCCCTCCAGCTGTAACATGAATTTGTTAGGTGTATGCATCCCTCTGGCTGTAATATGAATACATTAGTTGTATGCATCCCAACGGCTGTAACATAAGTTTATTAGGTGTATATGTCCCTGTGGTTGGAATATGAAATCATTAGATGTATACATCTCTCTGGTTGCAACATGAAGTCATTATGTATAGGTATAAACATCCCTGTGGTTGTAACATGAATTTATTAGTTGTATGCATCCCTGTGGTTGTGGCATAAATTCATTAGGTATATATGCCCCTGAGCTTGGAATATGAACTCATTAGGTGTATACATCTCTCTGGTTGTAATATGAATTCATTAGACGTATACACCTCCTGGCTGTAACATGAATTCATTAGGTACAAACATCCTCTGATTTTAATATGAATTCATTAGGTTTATTCATCTTTATGGCTGTAATATGAATTCATTAGGTGTATATGTCCCTCTGGTTATAGCTTGAATTCATTAGGTGTATACTACCCTCTGGTTATAACATGAATTCATTAGGTGTATACATCCCTCTGGTTGTAACATGAATTCATTAGGTGTATAAATCCTGTAGTTGTAACATGAATTCATTAGGTATAAACATCTCTGTCACTGTAATACAAATTCATTAGGTGATGGGTCCCACTGGTTGCAATAAATATTCCTCTGGTTATAACATGAATTCATTAGGTGCAAACATTGTGCGGTTGTAGTATGAATTCATTAGGTGTATACATACTTCTGGTTCTAAAATGAATTCATTAGATACAAACATCCTCTGGTAATATGAATTAATCAAGTCTATGCATCCTCCTGGTTATATGAATTAATTAGGTGTATGGGTTGCTCTGGTTGTAGCATGAATTCGCTAGGTGTATATGTCCCTCTGGTTGTAACTTGAATTCATTACATGTATATGTACCTCTGGTTGCAACATTAATTTATTAAGTGTATACATCCCTCTGATTGTAATATGAATTAATTGGGTGTAGATATCACTCTGGCTATAGTATGAATTCATTAGGTATAGACATCCTCTGGTTATAATATGAATTTATTAGGTTTAATTATCCTCTGGCTGGTAATATGAATTCCTTAGATGTGTACATCCCTCTGGTTATAACATGAATTCATTAGGTGTATAAATCCTGTAGTTGTAACATGAATTCATTAGGTATAAACATCTCTGTCACTGTAATACAAATTAATTAGGTGATGGGTCCCACTGGTTGCAATAAGAAGTCATTAGGTGTATGCATCACTCTGGTTGTAATAGGGATCCATTAGGTGTATGCATTCCTCTGGTTGTAAAATGAACTCATTATGTGTATACATCTTTCTGGTTGTAATAAGAATTAATTTGGTGTATGCATCCCTCTGGTTGTAACATGAATTCATTAGGTACAAACATCCTCTGGTTGTAGTATGAAATTATTAGGTGTATACTTCCCTGTGGTTGTAACATGAATTCATTAGATATAAACATCCCTCTGGTTGTAACATGAATTCATTAGGTGTATGCATCCCTGTGGTCGGAATAGAAAGTCATCAGATGTATATATCCCTGTGGTTGTAACATGAATTCATTAGGTATATAGATTCCTCTGGTTGTAACTTAAATTCTGTAGGTGTATACATCCCTTTTGTTGTAATATGAAGTCTTCAGATGTATGTATCCCTCTGGTTGTAACATGAATGTATTAGGTGTATACACATCTCTCGCTGTAATATGAAGTCTTTAGATGTATATATCCCTCTGGGTGTAACATGAATGTATTAGCTGTATACATCCCTCTTATTGTAATATGAAGTCTTTAGATGTACATATCCCTCTGGTTGTAACATGAACTTATTAGGTGTATACATCCCTCTCGTTGTAATATGAAGTCTTTAGATGTACATATCCCACTGGTTGTAACATGAACATATTAGGTGTATACATCCCTCTCGTTGTAATATGAAGTCTTTAGATGTATATATCCCTGTGGTTGTGACATGAACGTATTAGGTGTATACATCCCTCTCGTTGTAATATGAAGTCTTTAGATGTACATATATCTCTGGTTGTAACATGAACATATTAGCTGTATACATCCCTCTCGTAATATGAAGTCTTTAGATGTATATATCCCTCTGGTTGTGACATGAACGTATTAGGTGCATACATCCCTCTCGTTGTAATATAAAGTCTTTAGATGTATATATCCCACTGGTTGTGACATGAATGTATTAGGTGTATACATCCCTCTCATAATATGAAGTCTTTAGATGTACATATCCCTCTGGTTGTGACATGAATGTATTAGGTGTCTACATCCCTCTCATTGCAATGTGAAGTCTTTAGATGTATATATCCCTCTGGTTGTAACATGAACTTATTAGGTGTATACATCCCTCTTGTTGTAATATGAAGTCTTTAGATGTACATATCCCTCTGGTTGTGACATGAACATATTAGCTGTATACATCCCTCTCATTGTAATATGAAGTCTTTAGATGTATATATCCCTCTGGTTGTGACATGAACGTATTAGGTGTATACATCCCTCTCGTTGTAATATGAAGTCTTTAGATGTATATATCCCTCTGGTTGTGACATGAACGTATTAGGTGCATACATCCTCTCGTTGTAATATGAAGTCTTTAGATGTATATATCCCTCTGGTTGTGACATGAACGTATTAGGTGTATACATCCCTCTCGTAATATGAAGTCTTTAGATGTATATATCCCTCTGGTTGTGACATGAACGTATTAGGTGTATACATCCCTCTCGTTGTAATATGAAGTCTTTAGATGTATATATCCCTCTGGTTGTGACATGAACGTATTAGGTGTATACATCCTTCTCGTTGTAATATGAAGTCTTTAGATGTATATATCCCTCTGGTTGTGACATGAACATATTAGGTGTATACATCCCTCTCGTTGTAATATGAAGTCTTTAGATGTATATATCCTTCTGGTTGTGACATGAATGTATTAGGTGTATACATCCCTCTCGTTGTAATATGAAGTCTTTAGATGTATATATCCCTCTGGTTGTGACATGAATGTATTAGGCGTATACATCCCTCTCGTTGTAATATGAAGTCTTTAGATGTACATATCCCTCTGGTTGTGACATGAATGTATTAGGTGTATACACCCCTCTCGTTGTAATATGAAGTCTTTAGATGTATATATCCCTCTGGTTGTAACATGAATGTATTAGGTGTATACATCCCTCTTGTTGTAATATGAAGTCTTTAGATGTATATATCCCTCTGGTTGTGACATGAATGTATTAGGTGTACACTGTACATCCCTCTCATTGTAATATGAAGTCTTTAGATGTATATATCCCTCTGGTTGTGACATGAACATATTAGGTGTATATATCCCTCTGGTTGTAACATGAACGTATTAGGTGTATATATCCCTCTGGTTGACATGAACGTATTAGGCGTATATATCCCTCTGGTTGTAACATGAACGTATTAGGTGTATACATCCCTCTCATTGTAATATGAAGTCTTTAGATGTATATATCCCTCTGGTTGTGACATGAATGTATTAGGTGTATACACCCCTCTCGTTGTAATATGAAGTCTTTAGATGTATATATCCCTCTGGTTGTGACATGAATGTATTAGGTGTATACATCCCTCTCGTTGTAATATGAAGTCTTTAGATGTATATATCCCTCTGGTTGTGACATGAATGTATTAGGTGTATACATCCCTCTCATTGTAATATGAAGTCTTTAGATGTATATATCCCTCTGGTTGTGACATGAATGTATTAGGCGTACACTGTACATCCCTCTCATTGTAATATGAAGTCTTTAGATGTATACATCCCTCTGGTTGTGACATGAATGTATTAGGCATACACTGTACATCCCTCTCATTGTAATATGAAGTCTTTAGATGTATACATCCCTCGGGTTGTGACATGAATGTATTAGGTGTCTACATCCCTCTCGTTGTAATATGAAGTCTTTAGATGTATATGTCCCTCTGGTTGTGACATGAATGTATTAGGCGTACACTGTACATCCCTCTCATTGTAATATGAAGTCTTTAGATGTATACATCCCTCTGGTTGTGACATGAATGTATTAGGCGTACACTGTACATCCCTCTCATTGTAATATGAAGTCTTTAGATGTATACATCCCTCTGGTTGTGACATGAATGTATTAGGTGTCTACATCCCTCTCGTTGTAATATGAAGTCTTTAGATGTATATGTCCCTCTGGTTGTGACATGAATGTATTAGGCGTACACTGTACATCCCTCTCATTGTAATATGAAGTCTTTAGATGTATATATCCCTCTGGTTGTTTCATGAATGTATTAGGCGTACACTGTACATCCCTCTCATTGTAATATGAAGTCTTTAGATGTATATGTCCCTCTGGTTGTGACATGAATGTATTAGGCATGCACTGTACATCCCTGTCATTGTAATGTAATCACTAGAATGTAGCTGAGACCATCACTATTCTAAACTTCTTAATGCATTCTTTTTCATGTTTTCCTTTTCAGAAACTGACTAAATAAATGATTGGAAAACATAATCACCATGTAAGGTACCAAACCAGACATGTATTTTTATAACAATTTGTTGATTATATGGGAATTATTGGAGTCCTACAGTATACTGTTTTTTTCTACTCACCAACGTATTTATTACAGTGGTGCTGCTTGTCATATTTTGTAATTTCTCTCAGGATATTCAATGAAAATTCAAACACTGTAGAACTGATGTTACTGTACCACATGGTATGTGTTTTCTGTCTGTGGATTCTCTAATAGTTAATGGTACATATCATGATATACATACATACATACATACATACATACATACATACATACCCTTGTTACTACTTTTTGCATCTACTGTGGTGCGTAGTTCCTCAAGGTAGGAGAGCATGGATCACAGACTGCATGCTGTAGCAAGTCCAGCCACTCAATGGTGTAAAATATGACTCTATCTGACTCGGTCATGTTGACAAATTTGAAGTTGATAAGTGGATTGAGCATCCAGCCTATTCCAACCTATGCCAGGGACTTATGCTAATGGCAGGAGGAGTATATGTGCCCCTTTTCCTCAGTGTGTGCCCATCCTAAAGCCCAGCAGCCCTGGGTCAATACGCTACTTGCTGGCCAGTGCCTTGTTAGCCAGTGTGCGTTACCTGGGATAGCTTTGTTGATCGAAAGCTGTTTGTAAAACCTGCCAAACATGAACTAAGAATTGCTACACTCAATGTAAGTTCATGGACAGACTACAAATAGGAGGAGGTGGCTAGATAGCCTATTTATCCAGGAAACAATGTGGAAGGGCAGTGCAGTAAAGCCACTTGCTTGGGATCCAGAGTCTGCTACTCAGAACGAGGACAGGCTAGAAATGGTATGGGAATTGTGAAGGAGAGACTTCATAAGCCAGTGAGGGCTGTCATTAGAATTAGTAACATGGCAGTCAGACTCCAGTATAATGATAGGGCAATATTCATAACGTCACCGTATGTCCCACAACAGGGTTGTGATAGTGAGGAAAACACAATACTTAGTAGATAAAGCAGAACAATGTGAAATGGTGCTGGTATTGGGTGACCTGGATTCACGTATCGGGACACACAGAACAGGATATGAGGACTGTCTAGGTCCACATGGGTGGGGCAACAGGAATAAACAAGGAGATTCCATTCTAGAATTCTGTCTAGCAAATGGCTTGATGGTGGCCAACACATGGTTCAGCAAGAGATTCAGTCACAAAATCACGTACAAGAGTGTCCAACATACAACTCAGTTAAACTTCCTCCTAGTAAGGAAAGGGCAGGGGGTTAGAATCAGTAAATGAAAAGTCATCCCCAGGGAAATAGTTGGCCCACAGCATAAACCACTAGTTGCCATACTCAGCTGCAAACACTGGTCAGAGATGGCTCTAAGGTCAAGAGAGACCAGGATGAAGATCAGGAAGGTAACTGTAGAGAAAGCACAACAGTTCAAGGAATTATGCAGGGCTCTAGCACCTCAAGAAGTGGAACTAGGTGGCGCTGAAGAAGAAGAATGACAGTCTCTCAAAACAGCAGGTGTAGGGATTACAGAACAAACATGTGGATGAGCCAGGTATGGAAATAAAGTACTTAAGGAATCTGGTAGTGGACTGCAGAAATCCAGGAAGTCATCAAAAGAAAGAAGGTATGCAGGATAAAGTGGGAGATAGAAAAGACAGACCAGACTAGGAAGGAATACTGGTTGGCTAACAAAGAGGCGCAGAGAGATGCTGTAATAGCAAAGAACAAGGCATTAGAGGCACTCTAACAGCTTCTGGAAAGTGACTCAGTAGGTGGCACAAAGAAACTCTATCAGGTTGCAAGGCAAAGACAGAAAGATAAAGAATATAGTCAGACACCCTTCATAAGGGATGCCAGCAACAACCTGCTCACTAGTCCACAGGACATCAAGAGCAGATGGAAGGAGCACTTCCAGCAGCTTTGGAATGAAGAAAATCCCACAGAATCTGCACTGTCACAGACACAGCCTGTGACGAAAGGAGAGAATAAGCCCACCCTTGAAGAAGTAAGAGCAACACTAAGGAAAATGAAGTCCGGGAAAGCAGCAGGCTTAGATGAGCTCAGTTATGATAAATATGCTGGGTGAGATAAGAGAGAAATGGCTCCTGAGGGTACTCATAGCAATATGGAAAGAAGGCATATCCCACATGACTGGAGAATAAGCATACTCATGCCAGTGTGCTCAAAAACAAAGGAGATATTCATAACTCAGATCCAAAAACCAAAATCTCCTTCAGGTCCACAAACCTGCATGACCTCCTGGCCATCTACTGCTGTCCCACTCCTTAGCTAAACAGTGGAACTCTATCCCCACACATCTACGCAACCTACCTAACCATACACATTTCAAATCTCAGCTACTCTCTCATCCTTCTTCCAAATGGGAATGCCCTTACCACACTCCAACTTAAACCCCCATTCCACCTTGCACTGACTCATCCAACTACTCCTACTATTACTTTATCTCGCCCAAAACAATCCCTCCCCTACCAAACACTAATTTTCTGTCTAATATCTATTGTACTGTACTCTCCAATCTCAATTATACTATTACACTCTCCATGCATAATATTTTCCTAACCTACTAATGGCTAGTAGCTATATATTTTGAAATGTTAAACCTACAATTGAGTTTATAACAAAAATATTCACTTTATGTAAATGCTGAAATTTCTGTATTGAATTATGTCTATTATGTCTCTTCATTTATGTAACATTGTGACAAGCCAATTGCAAATATCATGGAGCTTATCTGTAAATGTTTAATTAGCTGTATGAACTATGTCCTTTTGTAACATGTGAAATGTAACTTGAAATTATTGTGGAGGTTTTCTCCCCAGGCCTCCACTGAAAACAGGCTCTTCTTGGCCCAGTGGACTTCCCCAGTTATCAAACTTAAATGAAAAAATAAATAAAAAAATAAACTGTGGGTAGTACAGAGGTATAATACTCCTATCACACTGCCATGTAAGCTCTGGAAAGGGTGATTGACAAATACACAGAGTAGTATAATGTAAGACTGGAGATGAGTAGTTCAGATTCAGATCAAGATGCTGCACAATTGACCTGATGTTTGCAGTGAGACAGATAGTTCAGAAGAAGTTAGATATGAGGAAATAGTCCAACTGGGCATTCTTAGACTTGGAAAAAGTATATCATTGGGTCCAAAAAAGCTGATTTGGGCCTTCCTGTGGTGGGTTGAAGTCCCAAAAACATTGGTAGAATTAGTGCAGACTATGTACAAGGACCCAATGACTCAAGTATGAACAGTGTTAGGGCTAATAGAGGGTTTCCCAGTGGGACTGGGTGTGCATCAGGGTTCAGCTTTCAGCCCAATGCTGTTCATACTGGTGGTGGACTACATTAGCAAACAGGTCGGAGGGGACAGATCAACAAAGTTGCTGTATGTAGATGATGTGGCATTACTGGCAGACTCTGAGCAAGAATTACATCAAAGGACAGGGGAATGGAATGCAAAACTGAAAACACATGGGATGAAACTAAGTACAGATAACACAGTGGTAATGGCAGCAAATTGGGGAAATCAAAAGAAGCTGAGAAGTGAGGTAGAAGGGAAGATAGTGGAACAGATTAACAACTTCAGATATCTGGTAGGGTAGTTGAGGAGAAGGGAAGTCTGAATGGGGAGGTCAAGGCTAGAATCAGAGGGGCTGCAGCCACTTGGCACAGGGTGTCAGGTGTAGTCTGTGACAGAAGAATGCCAAATAAGCTGAAAAGTAAGTGGCACAAAACAGTGGTGTAACCAGTACTACTGTATGGTACCGAAACCTGGGCAGTAAAAACAGAGCAATTAAAGAAGCTAGAGGTGATGGAGATGAAGTACCTGAGATGGATGGTAGGACATACACTGTGGGACAGATGAAGCAATGAGGACATCAAAGCAGAAGCCAAAGTAGCTCCAGTTGCTGAAAAGGTAAAAGAGAACAGATTACAGTGATTCAGACACATGTGCAGAAAAGCAGAAGACAATCTGGTGAAGATTTGGGACAAATAGAAAGACGAAAAGACGAAATGAGAGCATCCAGTAAAGAGGTGGATGGATTGCGTGAGAGAAGACCAGCAACAATCAGGCATGAGTGTTGAAGAAGGCAGGAGTGTGGCACTGAATAGAGAGAGAGACGGTGACAGTTAACACGACACCCCAACCCCATGTAGAAAATAGAGAAAAGGGGGTTGAGGAGGAGGAGGAGGAGGATGGTGATGAGACAGTTCAAAGACTGTAGACTTTCAATCTTTAGAAATATGATCGGCTCTGAGGCTGCCCATATTTCTTCACTGTTGTGCTTTCTTTAATGGTCTTTTAAATCCAGAATATTTAATAGTATTATTCTTTCTGGAGTTGCAAACTTACTTATGGGACAGTTCTGGTTTCTCTGACACTGGGGAAAATAAGGTAGGGACACCTTCTACATGTAAGATATTACTCTCACGTAGCTACATATTATCTTTTGTACTGCTGTGCCATTCTGATTTTTTTTCATATACATTTATTACCTGTGTAAGCCCACTGGGCACAAGTATCCTCTTTTCAGGGGTTTCTCCAGCTGTACTGGCTCATTAAATAACTTGCTCAGTGTTACTCAGTAGGCAAATAGAGGTGGAAGAAATGAAACCATATACCTTTGCTACAGGAAGCAGCTTTTCAGCATTTCAGTGAAAGCTCTAAGCTGCTTCTTCTGCTCTAACTGCCATTCTACACTAACTGCCAGGTCACAGAGCTTTTTTAGCTTGTATCAGACTATCTGAACTAGACAGTATTGTCTTAAGATGGGGTGTCTTTGTTTTATTCGGTACATGTAACCATCTTCTCCTGCTGAACAGATTACGAGAGCATCATGCAGTTGATCCTAAAATGGGACAGGATGCTGGATTCTCACTACATTTGCTCTCTCTAATTCAGAGTTTCCCAGAATGCATGTATCTGTTGATTTCTTTCTAGCATCTCCTTTACTTTGCAATGATTCTCTGGCATTACTAAAGCCATGGGTGTCAGCAATTCTCTCCTTAATCTTCTCCTTGGTAGTAAATGAACTGGTCGGAAATTAATATTCCATAATGGAGTATTTCTATATTCCAAAACCGCAAGATAGCAAGCCTCAAAGCTACTGCTAGCATGTTCTTTTCATTAGGTTTTTCATTGTTTACACGGTTCATTTTATCCTTGCATTAGACCATGGATATCTTGACTTCACAGTTACATGTTTAAATTCCAATGCATTTATAAATTTTTAATTTGGTTAACCTTAAATTACAGCTCCTTATCTGATATAAGAATAACAAGCATACCTTGAGGTAAAAGAAATTAAATTGCTGTTCTTATCACATTGCCGTTAATACTACATATTCATCTAATTAGTTCAGAGTACTTAGAATAATAGAAATGTGCACAGACTAAGTGCAAAGCATGTTTTAACTAGAACAAATTATGCTCACTTAGCTCTGTGGTTGTCCATGCTCATCACCACCAGGAAAAACAAGGAGATTTTAGTTAAAATGTCTTCTTGTTCTGGATTGCTGTTACAGTACGTTACATATATTTTTTGTACTGCTTTCTCTATCTGTACTGAAATTCCTCACCAATACATTTTTCATCTCTTGAACATCTTCTCATTTTACAAAACCAGCATATCATTCATGCATACTGTCTAATATCCTTTTGCCTTAGCTGGCTACATATAATAGTGTTGCCGGTCTTAAACATTAAGCACTGGATATAATTTGGATCTTCTCTGAAGGAAAAGTATGTCTGAATGTACTTCCTGGCTGATGATTTTCAGCTCTGGCCAGCCTCTCTTTCTCACGTCTTTCAATAACTGCATTTCTAAGTCAGTGTCAGTATGTCAGCCACAATAATCTCGCTAGGTTTACTCTGAATTATTCAATGGTAATCTACCACAGAAAACCCTATCACTGCCTGGTTTATTCATTGTGGTGCATTAAATCTAAACATAAATAGTATCTACTTGGGACTCTGTATTCCCTGCACCTTCTGATGTTGAAGCTCTTCCCCCACCCCACCATTGATTTCTAATTATAAAAAAGTTGGCAAGTAAATATGACCAAACAGATTGCTAGCTACATGCGCAACAACTAAGCTCCATGTATGACAGAAACCTAGTGCAAGGCACCTAGTCTTTAAATTCCATGACAGATCCCTGCTGCCTCATAACATTTAGTATCTCACTGGCAGAAAGTTTTCTCGCTATTAATTCTAACCTGTGCCGGAAGAAGACTTTGCGTCAACTTTAGGATATTTTTTTAAAAAGGCAGAAAATACAAATGATAAAAACAGAGTCCAGAAACAAAAACAGTTACCAACCATGGACACTGTAGATACAAGAAAGCTTATAAAACATGTAAAACGTACCTTTTAACATCATTTTAACCAAATCACCATAACTCTGTCAAAAGTTAACATTTTGAGCTCAGTTTTAACATACTAGTTGTCAGCTACCACCACATGAGCCATGAAACTGAGTTTGTGCAACTCAGATCCAAATATGTGATTTATGAAAATTACTAAGAATATTCACTTACAAATGAATTACAGCAACAGCACGCAACAGCTAGATAAGAGGGTCCCTAATATGACTACCTTGAAAATATTATAACAAAATTACACATGGTTAAAGAGTACATCCCTGTACAATAATATAATAATCGGTTAATTAAAACTGTCAACACATTTTTCAAAAATTTGTTTTTAACAAATGTAGATAAATCTGATAAAACTTAATATGTTTATTTTTTGGATCCTTGCATCATCTTACTGCCTTCCTACCCTAGTACCCCATATCCATTCCAGGTCTACCAGCCACTCCCAATCCCCAAGACTTCTGATGCTACCTGGGGCTGGTCATGGAATCTAAGGGAGTCCTGGAAATCTTGGATGTCATCATTCTGAAGTTTTTTTTCTTGTTATGCCCTATCTGCCTCTCCTCCCTCCTAATGTGGCAACATGGTGACACTTGAGGGGTGGGCGTACAATGTGGGGTGTATCACATCACCTCTGCATCAGCTCAGCCATTCGTAACACCCTCTTGAAATACTTCACAAAACTTGACATTTGTAGTCTAACTTTTCAAACTACCATCTATTGACCACCTCCAACTGAAATGTGACAGAGAATTTGAACAGCTTGGATGCAAAATACGATTCACAAAAAAAAACTGTAAAACAACAGTTATAAATGGAACTATCAAATGGAAGGTAACTGCTAGACATAAGGTTCCCTAAAATAATTACCATGAAAGATAGTTTATGCAAAAATTCAACATATCAACAAGAAATCCAAGCAGCAAACAACAAGCCACAAAAACTGTAGAAATACACAAAAGTCCCCACTAGGCAGAAGGAACACGGGTAATTAAAAGACAAACAAATGGGCTTATTAAAAGGTGAGCACTTTTGCAATAATTAATATTGCTTCATCGGACAACAATTCTAACTAAAAAAGCAGTATAGTCATAAAAATATACGAACTGTCCAATCACATTGCTTAGAAACCCTCCAAAAAACAACACATTCAATCAGATACCAATGCCCATTTAAAGAGAAAGGCAAATAAAAACACATGCAAATACAATTAGATTGCAAATAGCATCCATTGCTTAGTAGAAACACATAAATCTCACTAAAATCTAAAACTATTTGTTATTTTTATTTAAATATTACTATTGTTTTTATTTTCATTTCTATTTCTATTTATTCTTTTAGATTTCAGCACTGGTTTAAGTAGGGCAGCCGCAGTGGTGCAGCGGTTGCTTTGCTGCCTCACAGCAAGAGGTTCTCTGGTTCGATCCTCAGCTGGGGTGCCTTCTGTACAGAGTCTGCATGTCCTCCCTGTGGTCGCATGAGTTTCCTCTGGGTGCTCCGGTTTCCTCCCACATCCTAAAGACATGCGGTAAGTGGATTGGATACTCTAAATTGGCCCTAATCGTGAGTGCGTGCTTGTGTGTGCCTTCTGTGGAAGGTTAGGCGCCGGGCTGGCAACTCTACTCCGTAAAACTCCACTGCCAATCATGAGCAGAGAGGTGATCTGCTGTGATGACCCCTAACCAGGAAAAGCTGATAGAAGAAGAAGATTTCAGCACCAGTTTAAGTTGGACGCTGTCGTTCAACCCATAACCCCTATGTGCTCCTAACCTCTGGGTTGAACGGCAGCATCCCACTTAAACCAGTGTTTCTGCTAAGTAATGAATGTTAAAACTGTTTAAACAACAACCCCAGTGACAACCAAAACAAAAATAAAATAATAAAATCACTGTGTTGCAATCAAAACTCTCCACAACCTTCCAAAGGTATCAAACGTTTTATTGAGACATAAAAATGTTTAAAAAATATTTATTAAGCACTTTCATCCCCTCAGAATGGGGACTTCATCAGAATACATGCCTTCTATTAAGTCCAACATTTGTAGCCCAATGTGTTAATGACATCACAGCCACACGCATTTAAAGGCATAACCCCCCCCCCTTTTTTTAAATACAGCTTAAAAAACATTTATAAACATCTGAAACCATATTTACTGCACTAAAAATAAGATTTCCTAACTTCATGGAAATATTTAACATAGCCTTTTGTCCCTAGCTCTCTTAATTAACAGGGATTTTACAGAAATAACTTCATTTAAACCTATGCCCTCCCCTGCCTGCAGCTTGATCTGCCTTTCGGCTTATTTTTCTAACATTAAGTTTCTGTAGTCCCCCCCTCTAGGGTTAACTAATACTTTCTCTAAGATCCCATAATGGAACCCCTGAAACCTCCTACAAACTAAAGAATGCATATACAGTGCACTGTTATCATTCTTAGTGGATATCTGGTACACGTGTTCATATATCCTATTATGTAATTGGCTTTTGGTTTTGCCAACATAATATGCTGGACATCCCTTACACAGCGCAAGGTATATGACACCTGATGTGTGACAGTTACCCTTAACAAATTCTACTTTTGTTTTAAGGGTATTTTCTAAAATAACCATTTTACAATCTACTATGTAGCAACATTGTGAACAGGATCCACACTTTATAGTACCATCATACTTGTTAACTTGTGTGTTCTTCACATATTCAAAACTTTCTTTTATGTTTACCCCAGTTTTGTATACATAGGAGGGTCTCTCTCCTACAACCCTTCTCAAATCTGGGTTTCCCCTGAGAATGGCCCAGTTTTTTTCCAATATATCCTTGACTTTCCATACCTTCTCCCAGTATGATAAAATCATAGCCTTTTCAAAGTTTTTTTGCCCCTGAGATGATTCTCTAACCACATTAAAATTTCCTAACAGGGGTTTGAATCGCTTACCCCATTCCCTTCTAACATAGTCCACATTTTCCTGAACAATGCCCTGTGGGTATCCTCTTTCATAGAACATTTCTGCAACTTTCTGTAATTCATTCTCAAGGTCAACAGCCAGAAGTCATTCTAGCTACCCTTACCATTTGGCCTTTCACAATGCTGGCTTTTTGGTGGGGGAGGGATGACTACTTGTGTATTCAAGGTAAGAGTTACTGAATGTAGGTTTTCTGTATATTTTAGATGTAAAACCACTTGGAGTTTTGAAAATCTGAGTGTCAAGGTAATTAATGTACAAGGGGTTACTTGTGTGACCGAATTTTAAGAAACTGGTAGTGGAATTCAGATACTTAAATTCTTCCACTCTATCTATGGAACTGTTCCACAAAATAAAAATGTCATCCAAAAATCTTACGTATAATTTGACATTTTGAAAATACTCACATCTAAAGACTTTATTTAACTCCCAGTCAAGCAGAACCAGGTTTGCAAATATGGGAGCACATGAGGCTCCCATAGCAACACCTTTGTTTTGTTTGACGTATTCTCCTTCAAAATATATATAGTTGTAGTCTAAAACTACCCCCATGAAGTCAGCTATTAAATTTACTTTATCATTAGAAAAACCTGACATTTTATTCAAACAGCAAACATATCTAACCCTTCTTCCCTAGGAATACAAGTGAATAAATCCACTACATCGATGGTCAAAAAAATCAAATTGTTTTCCCAAAGCTCTTCCTTAATTCTACCAAAATTGTCCCATGAGTCTTTTACTAGATGCTCCACTTTATTCACAACTTGTTTTAACCAAAATTCTATGGTGACACCAAAAGGGTAAGTTTCTGACCCCTGTCCTGCTACTATTTGTCGAAATGTTAAGTTACTTAAACCCTTGTGGGTTTTTGGAATCCCAAAAATGGTAGCCACCATAGGGTTCTTGACTTTCAAAAAGCTGTAAATTTCAGGTGCAATACGCTCATCCAATAGGTATTCTTACAAGTAATAATTTATTCTTCGGTAACTAATGTTGACTTCATTAAGTGAAACATGGGTATATACACTAGTGTCATGTAACATCTCTAGGAGTTTTTGGGAAGAATGTTAAGCATCAGACATGACCATCTTGATGAAGGGTTAGATATGTTTGCTGTTTGAATAAAATGTCAGGTTTTTCTAATGAGAAAGTAAATTTAATAGTTCACTTCAGAGGGGTAGTTTTAGACTACAACTATATATATTTTGAAGGAGAATACTTCAAACAAAACTAGTGTGTTGCTATGGGAGCCTCATGTGCTCCCATATTTGCAAACTTGGTTCTCCTTAAGTGGGAGTTAAAGTCTTTAGATGTGAGTATTTTCAAAATGTCAAATTATACGTAAGATTTTTAGATGACATTTTTATTCTGTGGAACAGTTCCATAGATAGAGTGGAGGAATTTGTTAAGTATCTGAATTCCACTACCAATTTCTTAAAATTCACTCACACACGTAACCCCTTGTTATTTAGTTACATTGGCACTCAGATTTTCAAAACTCCAAATGGTTTTACATCTCAAATATACAGAAAACCTACATTCATCAACTCTTACCTTGAATACACAAGTAGTCACCCCCCCCACCCCCACCAAAAAGCCAGTATTGTGAAAGGCCAGATGGTAAGGGTTGCTAGAATGACATCTTTGTTAGTGACCTTGAGAATGAATTAGAGAAAGTTGCAGAAATGTTCTATGAAAGAGTATATCCACAGGGCATTGTTCAGGAAAATGTGGACTATGTTAGAAGGGAATGGGGTAAGCGATTCAAACCCCTGTTAGCAAATTTTAACATGGTTAGAGAGTCACCTCAGGCACAAAAAACTTTGAAAAGGCTATGATTTTATCATATTGGGGAAGGTAGGGAAAGTCAAGGATATATTGGAAAAAAAACTGGGCCATTCTCAGGGGAAACCCAGATTTGAGAATGGTTATATGAGAGAGACCCTCCTATGTATACAAAACTGGGGTAAACATAAAAGAAAGTTTTGAATATGTGAAGAACACACAAGTTAACAAGTATGATGGTACTATAAAGTGTGGATCCTGTTCACAATGTTGCTACATAGTAGATTGTAAAATGGTTATTTTAGAAAATACCCTTAAAACAAAAGTAGAATTTGTTAAGAGTAACTGTCACACATCAAGTGTCATATACCTTGCACTGTGTAAGGGATATCCATCATATTATGTTGGCAAAACTGAAAGGCAATTATGTAATAGGATATATGAACACGTGTACCAGATAGCCACTAAGAATAATAAGAATGCACTGTACAAGCATTCTTTAGTTTGTAGGAATTTTCAGGGGTTCCATTATGGAATCTTAGAGAAACTATTAGTTAACCCTAGGGGGGGACTACAGATATTTAATGGAAGAAAAAGAAGTCAAATAGCAGATCAAGCTGCAGACAGGGGAGGGCATAGGTTTAAATGAAGTTATTTCTGTAAAACCCCTGTTAATTAAGAGAGCTAGGGACAAAAGGCTATGTTAAAAATTACCATGAAGTTAGGAAAGCTTATTTTTAGTGCAGTAAATATGGTTTCAGATGTTTATAAATGTTTTTTAAGCTGTATTTAAAAAAAAAAGTGGTTGTGCCTTTAAATGCATTTGTGTGGCTGTGATGTCATCAACACATTGGGCTATAAATGTTGGACTTAATAGAAGGCATGTATTCTGATGAAGTCCCCATTCTGAGGGGATGAAAGCTCTCAATGAATATTTTTTAAACATTTTTATGTCTCAATAAAACGTTTGATACCTTTGGAAGGTTGTGGAGAGTTTAGGCTGCAACACAGTGATTTTATTAAGTAATGGATGTCATTTGCAATCTGATTGTATTTGCATCTGTTTTTATTTGTCTGCCTCTTTAAATGGACATTGGTATCTGATTGAATGTGTTGTCTTTTGGAGGGTTTTCTAAGCAATGTGATTGGACAGTTCGTATATTTTTATGATTATTTATACTGCTTTTTAGTTAGAATTGTTGTCTGATGAAGCAATATTAATTATTGTGAAAGTGCTCACCTTTTAATAAACTAATTTGTTTGTCTTTTAATTACCTGTGTTCCTTCTGCCTAGTGGAGACTTTTGTGTATTTCTACAAAAATTCAATGCAGTTAAGAAGTTACAGCCCTGCACAAGAAATAGTTGAAATGGATGAAGGAACTATGCTGCATTAAGATAAACTGCAGAGCTTAATGATCATATGTAAACTACTAAATGTAAATTATAAACTGCTGAAAAAATGTAAGTACCCAGTTTATAAATGCAATAATGCACTTTTGACTGTGCATGATTCAGACATTACCACATGCTCAAGGCATGGGAAGGCATGTGCCTGAAATGATTTTACTTCACAATACCCCTGGGCATGCAGTAATATCTTCAAAATGGACATTCCCTAAAGATTTTTGGAATGCATACAGTGTTTGTCAAATATGACAGAAGAAAATATGGTGAATTCTCTGGGTGCAAGGAAGATTGTCATGACAAATTCAAGTAGACCCACCTTTTAAGTTTTCAAACATTGTACCTTGAATGCAACTTATTTTTCCTTGAAGCAAGTTTTGTTCTGATCAGCCTCTCATGGTCATTTCATTCGGTATATGCATTTTTAAGGGGTCTATATTATATCAGCGAACGCTTAAAAAAGTGAACGCTGATTGATCGACCTTATGTAAGCCTAAGCGAGCTGTCAGATCAGCGATTTCTTTCCTAGGGAAAAAAATCACTGATCCAAAACACATACACACAACACATACACACAACACAAGAACACCAAACAAACAGAAATCCACACACATACACCTAAAATCTGACACCTAACCCTACACTAAACTATGCACACACCACTAACTATCCACTTACCTTAACCCAAACCCTAACCCTAAGGTCCGTCACTATCGCACACTCACCTCACCCGCTCCCTAACTCTAACTCACCAAAATGCCCTAACCCTCATGTCCACACAATCGCACACATACCTAACCCAAGCCCTAACCCTAACTCACCTAAACCACCCTAACACTCTCATCCACACAATCGCACACTTACCTGAATCTGACCCGTAACTTTCCACCACAGCACTGAAAATACCAAAGCAACAGAAACGGACAACCAAATTCTTTCCCTAGGAAAAAATTCGGGTTTCTACTGCTTCAATATTTTTCACTTTCGCCAAAATAAGGTCGATCAATCAGCGTTCGCTGATCTAATATAGACCCTTTTTAAGTCAATATCAGTACATAAATAACCAGAAAACTAACTTTCCCACTTCTGACACCATGCAAGATTCACAGTGCCTTGTCAGGATGCATAACAAATGCTTGGACACTGTAGTTACATTGCCGTCCTAATAAAATGAGAGCTTCACTAAGCCTGCCTTCTAGAAAGAGATGTACCACATGATGTGCATTTCCTGTCTGTGATCTCTATTATTAAAAGGTATATACCCCAATAACTGTAGTGCTTTAATTCAGAAGAAGTACAGAAACATACAAAGTTGTTTTCATCAAAAATATCAGTCTTTTTTTTTTCCTGAAAGGATATAATTGAAAACGGGCCAGATTTCTTGCCATGTTAACTTAATAAAGTCGCCAAGGGTATACTAGGAATCAACAAAAGTACAAACGTACAAATACATTCGGTTGCCACAGCCATCCTAGAAAATTACAGGCAATGCATCTATCCCTGTTTGTGGATTTTCCTCAGGATTGCAGGAAGGAAGCATACAATTCTTCAAGATGATTTTTGATGAATGATAATTTGAAAACCCAGTCTGTCTAATCATTTTACAAAGGCTGCTATATCACTTTTCCCAAGATGCAGTGACCTTGCAATTAGTTATATATCAGAGTTGCAAGGAAGGGGTCTCACTCTTTAAAGGCATGTGACGAAAGGAGGAACTGCCAGCACAGCTAGCTGGAATTTTGTAAATAATTATATGTCATTTGTGAATATCAAACTGATTTATACAAATACAAATGCATTAGAAACTGTGGGTCATACAAGATGCTGGTGTTAGAAATGTATTAGAACTGTATGTCATGTGTATATCAAACTGATTTGCACAGACGTTTGTGTTGAAAAGGTATTTCTAAAGTTATGTGCTTGTGTTTGAAATGTATAAACAGTGTACCTTACTGGAGAGAATAGAAATGTATAGGCACTATTGTAACTGTTTAAATGTATATGTTCTAATAGAGGAAACCGGAGGGTTAACCTTAGTCCAGCAAACTTTAGAAAAATATCTGAAATTAAATCACTTTAAAGGCTAGGCTATCTCACATTTTTCAAGGCAACCAGAGACACAAAATCTGTACTAGGAAGCTTTTTGTATTGTCTTTATTTATTATTTTATTTTTATTTTACATTTGTTGACTGGGAGAGTCTGACTGGATACATGTCCATTTTCATAGGTTCATAGGTAGGTACTAGGCTATCTGCCCAAGGGCATTTATAAGCCTAGCCAGAGTGTGTCGGCTTTTGCCACCCCATTGATTAATTAACTGATCCTCTGTCAAGCAGAGCCAATGAAGTGATCCCGGGGTGTATTTTCTGTTATCCATCCACTCGTCAAGGTTTCTCTTGAAGAGTGTTAGTGAGGGGCTCTGCCTGATGTAATTTGGAGGAGGCCCGGGGAGAAAAGCTCCACAGAACAAGTAAGCACATAATTGGTGTATACATAGCATGCAAATTTACATAGATATACAGTTTGCTTTGGGATGAACTAATTAGTACTCTGGAAGCATAGAGGTATGCAATTGTTTTATGACTTCCAGCACCTAGACAAAGTCCACGGCAGCAGATACAGGACAGCAACCAAATCTTTTAAGTCAAAGAGCACTTTATTTGTGGAAAAATAATAAAATAAGTTAATAAAATAAGTTGAATAGCAGCAATAAATCAGCAACAAATCAAGCACTTTCGTCTCTGTTCATTCAGAGACTTTCAAGATAAAGCACACAGTCAACAGTCCCTTTTTAAAATTGTAAAAGACAACCCCCTAATTACTCTCCCCCAATCAGTTACATTCATCAGTTAGAATCTCATAAATTATTCAACAGCTGGATAATTCTTTTTTTTTTAAGTATAGAAACTGTATAAAAGATAAATAACATTCTTATTGTAAACCATAAAATGCATAATATGTTGCAATAAAAACATTCATCATCCAAACATTTAAAATAAACTGTATGTATATGTATATACACATACACACATCTCTTTTTATCTATTTATCTATCTAGTGCCTTCAATTTGAGAAAACACGCTAAAGACAGGGCATCATTTATACCTGGCCAACTTGTTGCATTCATTCTAATTTGCCATATAGCCTCCTATTTTTCTAATTGGAGTGCTCATGGGCCACCCCTTGGGTCAATTTCAAGTCCGTCCAGAATCATAAACTTAAAAGTATGGTCAAGGAAATCCAGCACCTGCCAAAGATCTGAGCAAAAGCCCTTATGGGTGTATTTTTACAGGTAGGTGCTAAGGTCCTGCCAGCTTCCAGCAATGGGTATTTTGCATGGGAACTAGAAGTCAAATGAAAAGAAGTGATGTCATTCTGAAAGCTATCCTAGCAATACATTTTTAGATATTATTTTGAGAAGTCTCCTGGAGAGTCAGAACATTCTGTATTCTGTCTTGGGCTTGACAACAAGAAGAACCATTACACAATAAATTTGGACACCCTTTGTTAAGGCCCTTAAAGTAGCTGGTGAGGAGTTCTGGTGGCAGTGGTAACTACCTTAGAGTCTAGACAGAAGGGGGCATAGCTAGTAAACCTGTGCCAGCCTTTCCCAGGTGTGTGTGTGTGTGTGTGTGTGTGTGTGTGTGTGTGTGTGTGTGTGTGTGTGTGTGTGTGTGTGTGTAAAACAAATCTCCAAGAGTGTGTGTGTCGGCAACGTGGGCAGGGACACAAAGCACTGGTTGATCAGAGAGAGTGCTGGAAAACTTGGCTTGGAACCCTGGCTAAGGACTCATCTCTACAGATGTGCTGGTGGGGAGTCTTACTGAGATCTGGAAAAAGAGGGAGAAACCAGCCCCAGACTGACTGTGGTCTCTGTGTGCTCTTAAGGGAAATTGCACTTGATGCAGAGAGTTGCATCTGGAAATACCGTGTGTGTACTTGTTATCCTCCCAGTGAATGTATCCCACAGGTGCCAGTTGTGAGGATTGAGGCTCCTTGATTACTGGTCCATTGGTTGGTCATCACAAGGCAGTAGAATTTTCTGACCTCAAAAGAAAATTTATATTTTTAGTGGAACATGTTTTCAGATAAGACATTATATCATTCATACAATTTTGACCAAATGCCCTTCAGCAAAAAACACACTGACCAACTATGCCATATTTTTCACAGAGCCAAGAGAAGTGAAAGGTCAAGGGCATTAGCCCCCTTTCTCCTTTTTTTACTCCTTGTGTAACAAACACTCTCACAGTTTTGACCATTTGTTGACAAAAACTAACAGATCCAAAGAAAATTCCCCTGTCCCAAGTGACAGAACTGCATCACACAAAACACACACACACACACACACACACACACACACACACACACACACACACACACACACATACACACATACACACCTACACACACACACACACACATACACACTCATTTTAGCAAGCAGTGTGAGAAAATATCAATAAAATCTGTTGAGAGTGGGATATGCACAGGAAGAAGTCACAATTCACAGCAATCTGTTCATTCTGAGATTGCCACTCCAAGAGTGCCATTTGCTGCCTGTGATAATATAGCATGCCTGATTACTCAAAGTTACTACATCACCCTTACTTGCATTATTAAATATTTTGCTGCTACAGTACAGGGCACGTGGTATTTTGCAATCTCCTGCTGCCTCTTCTGATGAATCCTGTAGGCTTCTTTGGATTGCTGAACCTGTGCGAAAGTAACTACAGCTCTAGCAGGAGCCTAACTATTTTCAGTTTTGCTTTTTACTCATTTTGATATTACTGGCTGATTTTAGCCTGTGAGTTCTAGAGCAACATTATTACATTGCTCTAATAACATACAGAATTCTTGTGATTGAAGCTATCACACTCAATACAGCTTGTTACTGTCCATAGCATTCATAAGCCACGGTGGTGCAGCAGTAGCGTTGTTGCCTCACAGCAAGAGGTTCTCCTGTTCAAATCTCAGCTGGACTGCCTACTGTGTGGAGTCTGCATGTCCTCTCCGTGGTCAAGTGGAGTTTGAAAGACATGCATGAATGGGCATACCTTCGTTGAAGGTTGGGCATCGGGCTGGCAACTCTGCAGCATAAAAATCTACTGCCAATCATTAGCGGACCGGAGTTCCGCTATGACGACCCCTAACCAGGAAATGCCAAAAAGACAAACAACAACTGTCCATAACATTCACATTTACCAATCTAAGTCGGTTGATAACACTCAGTATCTTATGTTCATAGGAAAGTACTACGCTTGCTGTCCTTGTGGGCCACTTTAAACCCAGATAGTTTCCATCAAAGTTGAAAATCAAACCCTGTACCTTGTGCCTGTAAGGCAAATGTGTTGGCCATTTTGCCACTCCCAGATAATAGGAAATCAGTCGGCAGACCATGACATGCCTAGCTAATAACCAGGTAGTGACCAAAGGTGAGAATCAAATCCTTCCCTTGTATCTGTGGGGTAAGCACATTAACCATTATGTCATCTATATGTTCATTCTACATAAATTGTAATCTTGCTCTTTTATCGCATGTACTTTACTTGGTATCAGTCCATTGCCTTTTTTTTATGTCAAACATCTGTTCTGCCAATGAGTTGAGGGGAGTTCTTTCAGAACCCTTAACTATTAAACAGAAAGCAAATGCCTGAATAATTAGTGCTATTGTCTGACATATTTCTTTGTTAACTTGTAATGCCCTGTTACACCTACAACGGTACATCCTGAGTACAACTTTAATCATGAGCTTCTCTAACTTGGCTGTCTATTTTTAAATATACAGCTAAACAGGGTAAAAGGAGGAGTTTGCTTTTCATTTGAATAGCCCAAATTGCAGTGAACACCAACCCTTTGGCAAACTGTGCACACAGGATTCTCTACTTAGGTTCATAGGTTCATAGGTTCATACTAGGCTATCTGCCCTAGGGCATTTATAAGCCTAGCCAGAGTTGTGTGGCTTTCACCACCCCTTAGGTTGAAGAATACTATACCCATTAGTTTGCCGTACCTCCATCCAGCAGTGATACAGAGATGATCCCCTGGGTAAACCTACGATCTCCCATCCACTGGTCAAGATTCCTCTTGAACAGAGCCAGCGAGGTGCTCTGTCTCACATGGACTGGGATTCTGTTCCACAGCATAGGGAGTCTCTGGGTGATGAATCTGTCCCTCCAGCACGTCCTATTTATATCTGTGTTGAGGTTTAAGTCTCTTGCTCTTGTGGCTCTGGTGGATTTGGATTTTTTGAGGTGGAGCATGTCCATTAATTCTGGGTTGGACATGGCCTTGTATGTCAGGCACAGGTCACCTCTGAGCAGACGGTATGCGACTGAACAGAGCTGGAGTTTCTTCAGTCGGGCAGCATATGGCATATTTTTGAGCCCCTTTATCCTTTTGGTGAGGAACTTTTGGGGTCTTTCCAATTGCTGCAGGTGTCGGGTAAGATAAATTCCGAATGGGGCATTGTACTCAATCATTGGTCTGATAAGCGGAGAGTACAGGGGAACAATGACCTCCCTTGATCTGGATGTGAATCCCTTCATAATCAGGTGGGCAATGTAGAAGGTCTTCCTAACCACTTTGGCAATGTGTGTGTCAAAAGAAAGGTTACTGTCAACTTGGGTCCCCAGGTCCCTGATAACCTCTTCTGTGCTTAATGGATTGCCACCTATGTGGTAACTTGGGGTTACCTTGTTTTTACCAAAGGGTATGACTATACATTCTTTGGCGTTTAGCTTAAGGCCATGGCTCTGGCACCAGTTATCCGTTTCTATGAGACCTCTCTGAAGGATATCTGTGTCTGATGGATTTTCAACTATGGTGCCCAGTTTGCAGTCATCTGCAAACTTTGTCAGCCACAATCCTCCTATGTTTGCCTGCACTTCTGAAAAGTAGATGCCGAACAAGAGGGGGCCCAGGACTGAGCCCTGTGGGACACCACTTGTGACCGGTTTGGAGTCTGACATGGCACCAGCAACTCTAACCCCGTGGGTTCTGTCCTTGAGCCAGTTTGCAACCCATCTTGTGACATATGGGTTTACATTTAAGCTGGTGAGCTTTTCTATGATACCCGAGTGGGGTATTGTGTTGAAAGCTTTTGCAAGGTCAAGGTAGGCTGTGTGAACTGCCTTACCCTCATCAATGGCCTTGGTGACTGTTTCAAAAAAGTCGACCAAGTTCAAGAGGCATGATCTGCCCTTGAAAAAGCTGAATTGGGTAGGATCCAATGTCTGTAGGTCCCCTATGTCTTTATTTATGAGTTCCATTATGATCCTCTCCATAGCTTTGCAGACCAGGCTTGTTAAGCTTATGGGGCAGTAATTATCAGGGTCCGTAGAAGCACCACCTTTGTGGAGTGGGACCACAGTTGCGGTACGCCACTCTTTGGGTACGTATCCTGTGGTAAGGCTAAGACTAAACAGCAGCCTTATGTGTGGGTTTGAGTTCATGTAGCACACAGCCGGGGACACCATCTGGTCCCATTGATGCTGTGTTTTTAGCTTCAGAGAGAGCAGCTCTCACCTGGGCATTTGAGATGATTGGGAGGCTACACTCTGCCGGGATAGATATTTCTCCTTTTGGGGGGGGGGGGGAGAAATTTTCACTGAACATGTCTGCCAGTATGTTTGCAATGTCTGTGGGTTCAGTGATTTTTGTATCATTTTGGACTAATTCTGAGCATATCTGGGAGTTTACACCCAGATTTCTAACATAGCTAAAGAAGGCCTTATGATTGTCTTTTGAGTCCTTGGCAATTTTGCTCTCAAAGTTGGCCTTGGATGATTTTATGCGTGATCGTAGTTTTTTACTAGTATTGATCAGAGATGTCTTCCCTTTTAGGGATTTTGCTCTATCTTGTAGTAGCTTTCTCCTCTTGTTGTAAAGTTTGTTTATGGCTGGGGTCCACCAGATCGGGCGCTTGCCTTTGGTGGAAAGGGTCTTGATTTTATTTGGGATTGCTTGATCCATGCAATCCTGGAGGTGCTCATAGAAAGCATTTGTAAGGGATTCAGCAGCGTGGGTTGTGGTTTCCAATGGCTCAGGGGCCTTGAAGGATACCACACCAGTCTTAAAAAGTGTGAAGTTGGCTTTTGAGAAGTTCTTCACTGTGATCTTTTGGTTGGGGGTGGGGGCGGGATGTGGATCTCCAGTGAGACTAGTTTATGGTCTGATCTCACCAATGAGGGATATACTTCCGTGTGGAGCATTTTGTCCCCATGTTTGTGATGATCAGGTCTAGTATATTTTCACCTCTTGTGGGAATGGTGACAAGTTGTTCCATAGCATTTGAGTTTATGAACTCCAGGAACCTTTGGGCTAGGGTATTGGGGCTTGAGTAATGTTCCCAGTCTATGTTTGGGTAATTGAAGTCACCCAATATGATGGTGTTTGGAGAGACATTTATACTCTCCAGTGTCTTCAGGAAGGCTGTGTGGGGTTTCTGAGTTTGAGAGGGTGGCCTGTAACATGCTACAAACTGTAGAGCAGTTTTGCCTATGGTTAATTGCACCTGAATGGTCTCTGATGCTTCGTGAGTTACCACCAGCCTGGAGGTGTGGGTATCCTTGATGAATATGGATACACCCCCTCCTTTTGTGGTACAGTCCGGGTTTTGGGGCCGGAACGCATGATATGAGGTAAAACCTGATAGTGCCGGGGTGCTCTCAGGAGCCTTGAACCAGGTTTCAGTCACAGCACAGACATCGATGTTCTCCATACTGAGGAGGGCTTCGAGGGCATGCATCTTGAGATTTAGACTTCTGGCATTGAGCAGCATTACCCTTAGTTTTTTTCCATTATTGTTTTCTAGGGCGGTGGGTTTAGAATTTGAGCCTTGTCTAAAAAAGGCACTATGGGGGTGGCAAGAGCCTTTGCCAATATCCAGAACCCCAGGGGTGACAGGTGCAAGCCATCCCTTGCGAAGCAGCGTGGCTTGTCAAGCATGTTATTCCAGGCAGACAGACATTGGATCCCCTTAGAATGACACCAGAAATTAAGCCAATTATTAAAACTGATCATTTTGTCTCTGTATTGTGGCATCATTCTTGGTGAAGGTAGGATACTGCTCAGGGTCAGGGTCATACCAGCCTGGGCTACATAATCTGAGAGCTCCTTTATGTCTCTTTTCATGTATTCCAGGGAGGTACATCTCAGGTCATTCACACCGGCATGGACAATGACTGAGTCATACTTGTACTTGCTGTGGAGTGACCTGAGTGCTTGTGTTATGTGGCGGATTATAGCGCCCGACAGGCAGCTTACTGTGACCCTCTCCTTGTTCAGTCTGGTGAGTGGGACATCAGTGTGTCTGACTATGGAGTCACCTATGACAAGTGTGTCTGGCATTGTGTTTGGCCTTAAGGGCTGTGACTGATTTGCACACTGACTTTGTGATCTATGTGTTGCTTGTGTTATGTCATGAGGTGGCAGTTGTTTGGGTGTCTGCTTTGGAGGCCTCTTAGTTTTATGTTAAAACTTAGTTTTATGCTTTTTTTTTTTACTCTTCACATACAGGTGAATGTGTATTAGTTCAACAACAAGCAGATTAACGTACGCTTACTGTCACTGTCCTTGCCACAGTATAGTATAGTAGTGGTACAATGGCATTATGGCTTTTAAAACCAGTTCAGAAACACAAATAATTTTATGAAATATAATACTTCTTCCTGTAGAAATAGTCCTATTTCCATGTTAGATCAATGAACTA
The DNA here is from genome assembly GCF_019279795.1 of Protopterus annectens. Classification (NCBI taxonomy): domain Eukaryota; kingdom Metazoa; phylum Chordata; order Ceratodontiformes; family Protopteridae; genus Protopterus; species Protopterus annectens. The sequence continues at coordinate 1,667,115,657 of NC_056732.1, forward strand.
TTAGCAATGTGGTTATGCAGGTTCCCTTCAGATTATCGATTGTTCAGAAAGTTGAACTGCTTATGGTTGAGAATGTATGATCTACTTTCCAAAAAGTTGAAGTGTTCTTAGAGATCTCAGTACAATGGGCATTGGTGAATTTGCTCTTTTCTCTGCTATAGTGCAATCTTGGAGTAGGTATTTATAATTTGCAAGGGGGCGGGGGTGAGTGTGAGGGTTTTAGGGGGGCTTACCCCTGTGAAAATGCAGACTTTGGTTGTCCTTCAGGTTTCTGATGCTGCAGAATGTTGATCAGATGCTCTTGACCATACGCAGTTTGACATTCCATATTGTCAGTCTTATGACATAGACTGTTTATTCAGGTCATCTCTCTGTTTTCCTAACTAAATTTCTGATGCTACACAAGTTCCTTGATCTTTTATTTTTGCTCCACTTTACCCCTCTCTGCCTACCATCAACAGCCTCCTGTTAGGCAATCACCCCATTCATTTCCCCCATCACTGGGAGTAAAGCTTGACTGGAAGGAAGGAGACATCACTGAAGTATTTAGTTTCATAGGTAAATACTAGGCTAGCTGTCCTTGCAGGCTATTTGAAGCCTAGACAATTTCCCTTAAAGGTAAGAATCAAACCTATACTTTGTGTCTGTGAGGTAAACACCTTAACCATTATGCCAGCCTCCAACCTCTGAAATGTATTCTGCTCTGGGGAAGTGGGTGCAGCACCAACCATTTTACACACACACACACACACAAAATCACACATTTCCCACGTTGAGCATCAAATCTCCTACCTATCTAATTACACAATCTAGAGAGCACAGTATTAGTTGCAAGCACTACAGGAGACGTCTATAGATAACACACGCACACACAAACACACACAAAATCACACATTTCCCATGTTGAGCATCAAATCTCCTACCTATCTAATTACACAATCTATAGAGCACAGTATTAGTTGCAAACACTACGTGAGAAGTCTATAGATAAGTACTAGGATAACTGCCCTTCTGGACCATTTTAAGCCTAGGAAATTCCCCCTCAAAGGGGAGAATCAGACCTCTACTTTGTGTTTGTGAGGTAAACACCTTAACCATTATGCCAACCCCTCAAAATCTATCTATACATGTAAGCATCATCTCATCATGTCACAAAGGAATTACATGGGTGGTTCAGAATTTTCTCTTTAAGCCTTATCCAGCTTGCTCCTGCCTCAGCAGCAACTTATTTATTCATTGCATTTGTTAACTGGGAAAGTCCACTGGGCCTAAAATGAGCCCATTTTCAGTGGAGGCCCAGGGAGAAAAGTTTCACATTTAATTACATACAAGGAAACATTTCACACAATATAGAGTATATAAAACAGTAGCAGTACATGAAGATCAAATTGACAACAACAGTGAATAATTGTTTACAATCATGGTATGAATGTAGAAATATAAAAATAGTATGCATTCAAATAACATGTAAGTATAAATATATATATATATATATATATATATATATATATATATATATATATATATATATAGTATTTTTGGCAGTGATGAGTATTCACTTAAGGGTAAGAATAGAACCAGACAGATGGTTAAGAGGTAAGGATAAAGCAAGCTAAAGTGACAGCAGAAGGAGTTAGTATGGTAGAGAGATGGAGAAGATATACCAGTAAATAAATGGAGAAGATTAAGGTTCCAGTGAGGGAAGTCAGGTTTCGGGGTTATTTGTTAGAGTGCAGGTACATAGCCAGAGAGAAGAGAGATGTAGTCTGAGGGATTTTTTAAAGAAAACAGGATTACCAATGGTTCTGATTGAAGGCGGGAGATTATTCCATGGCTTCGAGATAGTAAAAGAATACAACATTTGGCCAGCTGAGAGTTTAGATTTATCAACAGTCAGTAGGATTTTGTTTTCAGACATAAGGGGTCAAGTAGGATGGTACATGGTCAGCATGGAGGAGAGGGATGGACAGGTTGTTGGGTAATAAATAAGTATATGGGCAGTAGTTAATTTTAGATAAGTGAGGTAGTGAGGGAATTTGAGCCAGTTCAGTTGATGCAAAGAGGAACAGAGGTGGGCTGAAAATCTTGCATTTGTTACAAATTTGGCAACTTTGTTGTAGCACAAGTTGAGTTTAGTTTTCAGGGAGGACTGAATATTGGTGAGGATGGGGGCACCATAAAAGAGAGTTGGAAGCAGGAATGATAAGGCAATAGCCTTTTTAGCAGAGAAGCTAAGAAAATAGTTGTGCCTATAAAGGACACCTAGCTTTTGAAGTTTTTTTATGTTACTGTAGAGATGAAGGTCAAAGGTTAAGTTATCATCAATGATGATACCAAGCAATTTGGTACTAGGGACAACTTCAATGGTAGTGTTATTTCGGGAATGAACAGAGAATTCAGACTTGTCAACAGGGCTAGATGTTTGGGGGGTAAATATTAAGAGTTTTGTTTTATTGGGGTTGAGGGCAAGATGGTTCTGTGACATCCAGGTTTCGGGTGAAGTAAATGCTTCTTGAGTAAGACGTTGTAGTTCAGAGACAGATTTAGAAGAGCAGATAGTAGTTATCTGCATACTGAATAACAGTACTATGGGTAAGAGGGGTATGGAAGTTGTTGACAAATATATTGAATAAAACAGGACCCAGTATACAAGCTTGGGGTACTCAGTATTAGTATTGATGAAAGGGGAGAAGGAACGCTGCCATATAGTAGATTGCTGCCTATTGCTGAGATAGTTAGAAAACAAGTGTAAGGTAGGGGGGGAGATACCAAGGGTTGAGAGTTTAGTAAGTAGAAGGAAGTGAGAAACTGTGTTGAATGCTTTTGATAGATGAAGAGAGTGTGGAGACTATGGTGCCACCATCTTGAGTTCTGTTTACTGTGTCCAAGAAGGAAATGAGAGCAGTGCTAGAGCTATGTCCAGGCCTAAAGCCAAGTTGAGTGGAGGAAAGGAGTTGGTGTTTAACCAGATAACTAAGGAGATGAGTGTGAATGCACTTCTCTAATATTTTGGAGATGGGGAAAGAATGGCAATAGGCTGGAAGGTGGAGATGTCAGAGTTGTTGTCACCCTTATGAAGTGGGAGAACAAATGCTTTTTTTCAGATTTCAGGTATGCATGCCTGAATGGACCTGTTGAGGAGAATTCTGATGGGGTATGCAAGGGAGGAGGCTGATAGTTGTAAGAATTCTGCAGGTAAGTTATCTGGGGTATTGATACATAGCTTTAGTTTATGAAGAAGTTTTTGTATGGTGAAGGTTGGTATGGGTGAGAGTGAGAAAGGGGTAGAGGAGTAGATGGGGAGTATGCTGCTGGTGAATCTAGTGGATTTACATTGATAGGTGGGAAGGTGGTAGTAAGCTTAGCAATCGTGTTATTGAAATAAGAGTTAAAGTGAGACTAAGGGGGTATTTTTTCTGGGTTTGAGCAAGGATTATTTTTAGTTCCTGGATGGAGTAGGGAGTTGATTGCTCCCCAAAATGTCTTAGGGTTTTGTTTATGCTGGTTTTAGAGGATTTGGAAGTGTTCTTTTTTGTTTTTGACAACCAGACATTTAGCCTGATTGTGAAGTTGTTTATATTGCCTGAGGATGGAAGGATTTTTGTTTTTCTGCCAGCCTTCCAGGCTTTGTCCATGGATAACATAATTTGCTTTGTGGACTTGGCAGGCCAGCTGGCATGTTTTGCCTTTACTCCTTTTAGCCGGAGACGTGCAAGACTATTTAGGATCCTTAGAAATGTGGAACTGAAGAATTCCACAGCTCGGTTGAGTGGGAGATATTTTAGTGAACTCCAATTAGTGTTCTGCAAGATGTCATTAAAGGTATTTGGGGACAAGTGGGATAAATCTCTGGTATGCCTATATTGGTGTATATTTGGTACTGTGGTGGACTTATGTATTATGAATGCTGGTGAGTGGTCACTAATACTATTTGGGACTGTTCTGTAGGAGCAGATTTTATTTGGGTCAGAAACCATGATCCAATACAATATTGAACCTTTGTATTCTTAATGTCAGGTCTGGTTATATCGGAAATTAGCTGATTATAGATGTGAAGACTGATGTCGGTATGAGGGGTTGTTATTAGAGATGTCTATCCAGTTAATGTTAATGTCACCTAGAATGATTGTTTCATTTTTTATGTTGTTGGTTGCCCAGGCAAAAATATCTTCTAGAATAGGAGTATTGTTTCTTGGGGGAATGTATATGACCGTGATACAAAGGCTTTTGCAATCACTGAGTTTTAGGATGGTAACAAGTAACTCTGCAGTGGAGAAGAGTGGAATAGGTTTTGAATAAGGCATTACAGTAAAGGTGTTTGGATATAATAAGGAGACGCCTCCACCGTTTTTATGAAGTCTGTCTGTTCTAAGGCATGAGTGGTTAGGGGGTAGAAATTCAGAATCCTTGATATATGGTTTTAACCAGATCTCAGTGATGGCGGTAAAGTCTGGTTTATGCAAAATAAAAACTGGAACAGTCTCCAAACAATGGTAAAACACTAAGAAAAAATGCTTAAAACCACTGTTAAACCAGAAGACAAGCCTTAAAGCAACTCTTTAGCATTAATATAACTTTATTTCACGCTTTCGTCAATAGCAATAGACTTCTTCAGAAATAAATTACTCAAAAATACATAAGCTTAAATACTTAAAATAAAATCATGTTAACCAATCACAATAAACATATAACCACAGAAGAAGGCAGGTGCCCCAACGTTCACTAGTAATCACAAAAAAAGCACCAGAATCCAGGAAAAGTGACACGAACAGTTTAATTCACTAACGCTGAAACTTCACAACACATTTTCGTCCTTGACTTCATCAGATACCAACACTCTTGGTGCACTCATCTTAAATACATTAACTAATTAATGATAGCCAATGATAAACAAATTGATTAATTAGAATTAGTTAAAAACACATACACATATATATACACAAACAGATTATACTTCCTAAAACCACCATAAAAATCATACCCTATAATAAACAACATGTACAAAACTTGAATGTTTGTAAATATAAATATAAATATGTATATAAAAATGAACCTTAATTAAAACTATGACATTATGTTCTAAAATTTTTGTAAATACAATATTTGTTTTGCCCCGATCGAGGAATCACATGGGGTGGAAGAATTAAATAATTAAATATTTGCAATGATGGGCATAAATGGACATTCAATGATTTTAACATTTTTAACTATTCTAGCACCACTGTGAATAAAACCTTTTTTGACTTGTTTTCTAAAGGCTTTGGTTTCATACCCAAACAGAGAACCAATATTTTTAAGCTTTTAATAGATATTAAGTTATTTATTAGAAAGAAAAACCTAGAAATATTTTTTAATGGTAACAAAAAAACACTTAGTGAGGGTAAACTAGCTCGTAAAAGTATGTTCAACCCGCCATTGCACCCACAACTAAAGAATTTTGAAGTAGTATTAGAAAACGAACTAAGGAAGTCACTCAAGACATATAATATGCAATCCAACTTAACTCAGGTTGAGCACGAAACCCTTAAATTTATTAGCAACAACAAAAATTTAAGGGTTATTAAACCTGACAAAGGTGGGGGGGTGGTACTTATGGACCACATTATATATGAAGGTAAAATGCAGGAGATTTTAAGTGATTCTACTAAATACACTAGGGTATCTATCAATGAAATAAACGTGGCATATAATAAAATACATATGATGGTGAATGATTTACTAACAGAAGGACTAATAGATTTAGAGACACACAAATTTTTATATGTTGAAAAACCGAAGGTTCCTTCTATTTTTGGTATACCGAAAGTACATAAAGATATAGATGACCCACCTTTGAGACCAATAGTTTCTGCAGAAGGTTCTATCACAGCCCCTCTAGCGAAATACATAGATTGTAAGGTAAAGAAAGTTCTTAAGAACAACACCCACATACTTCAGGATTCCTGGGATCTTCTTAGAAAATTGGACAAATCTTTATTTTCTGAAGGTTTGACTTTTGTTACTCTGGATGTGGTTGATTTGTTCACTAGTATTCCCCACAATATAGGCCTAGAATGGTTCGAAGAAATGTTAATAGGATTTTCAGGAATCACTCATAATGAGTTCAGAACAATTTTGGTATTAATGGAGGTGGTATTAAAAAATAATTACATTTTTTTTGAAGGTGAATACTTCAAACAATGTAAGGGGGTTGCTATGGGGGCACATTGTGCTCCTACTTATGCCAATATTATTATGTCATACTGGGAAAACACCTTTATATTAACTTCGGTTTTTAGTAGATTTTGGACATTCTATGGTAGGTTTTTAGATGACTTATGTTTTTTATGGAAAGGCAATAATGATGATTTTAATTTGTTTTTAGAATTCTTAAATAATACTACTGATTTTTTAAAATTCATATATAAATATGATACCCAAATGTTGAATTATTTAGATGTTAATATTACCAAGACTAAGGATGGTTTCAGTTCAAGGATTTTTAGAAAGGAGACTTTTTCAAACTCATACCTACATTTTACTAGTTCACATCCACCCCACCAGAAGAGAAGTGTAGTTAAAGGTCAATTAGTTCGTCTTAGTAGAATGACCTCTGAAGACACTGCTTATTTTAATGAATGTGGATTTTTGAAAAGGTTATTTTTAAACAGGGGTTACCCGAGTGAACTTTTTGATCAAATATGCAGTGAAGTTACTAGGGAAAGAGGAGGAAAATTTGCACCTATTTTAGGTATAAGAGGAGTATTTGATAGACAAGATTCAAACAACCTAAACAATGGTGTGGATTTTGAATCTGGTATCACAATAACCTATGATGGTCAGTCAGGACTGGTAAAAAGAATTGTTAATAGGGAATGGAACAACTTTGCTAGACTATCTGACTTACACTGTATTTTTGATAAGGAAATGAAATTTACCTATAGGAGGGGCACTAACATTAAGAATATTTTGAAGAGAGGTACAACTGAAAAATTGTTTGGGAAAGCTACTAGGAAAAAAGTAGGTTTATTCAAATGTGGAAGTTGCAGTTATTGTAAACATCTTAATGTTGGACAAGCATTAGACTTACCTATTAGACAAAGGACATTAACTCTAGGAACATATGTTAACTGTAACACTAAGGGTATAATATATTTAGCTACCTGCACAAAGTGTGATTCATTTTACATACGGAAGAGTGAGAGAATGTTAAAGCAAAGAATTTATGAACACTTATATGACATCAGGACTAAAAAAGAAAACAATGCATTATACAAGCATACTACTACATGTAAACTAGCTACATTTAAATTTTTTGTGTTAGAATGTGTGCCGGTTGACCCTAGAGGGGGGAATTGGGAAACACTGGTGGAATACAGAGAACTATTTTGGCAAATTGTTTTAGAAGCAAATAGAAAACCAGGTCTCAATGACATGATTTCACTCAAGCCAGTTTTAAAACTGAGATCTGCTAAATTATAGGATTTTTATATTATTTTAAACAAATATTGTCTTTACAAAAATTTTAGAACATAATGTCATAGTTTTAATTAAGGTTCATTTTTATATACATATTTATATTTATATTTACAAACATTCAAGTTTTGTACATGTTGTTTATTATAGGGTATGATTTTTATGGTGGTTTTAGGAAGTATAATCTGTGTGTGTATATATATGTGTATGTGTTTTTAACTAATTCTAATTAATCAATTTGTTTGTCATTGGCTATCATTAATTAGTTAATGTATTTAAGATGAGTGCACCAACAGTGTTGGTATCTGATGAAGTCAAGGACGAAAACGTGTTGTGAAGTTTCAGCGTTAGTGAATTAAACTGTTCGTGTCACTTTTCCTGGATTCTGGTGCTTTTTTTGTGATTACTAATCACAATAAACATACAATTAAAAACACATTCAATGTTAATTGCCACTTTATTTAACCCTTTAACTTCTGAACTCCTATTGCCAACCTACTGTCCATCAGAAATCATTTAATATTTATGGTGTTATTTAAACCTGGTGGTTTGTCTACCTTTAATCTTACTTGCCATTCAGTTTCTCTTTGCTCCACCTGATTTTTTATAATTTCCTTCCCTTAAATCATAAGGTATGTGTTCTACCACTGCAAAGAGAAACTATTTATAATTATTGTACCTAATGGTATGTTATATAGGGCGTTATTTTCATTCTTTGTTTTAATGTCATAAAGATGTTCTTTTATCCTAGTGCTCATTTCTATATAGTAACTACTAGGACAGCTTAAACACAAAGCTAGGTATACTATCCCTTTAGCCTGACAAGTATATCTTCCAGGTATTCCTATAGTGTAATGTAAATGTTCTAACATCATGTAGGGCCCTTCATACATAAACCTACAAGCAGTACAAATATTAACAAAAAAGGCTGTTTACCTAGGATGTCAGTTAGGTCTCTATTCCCTTCTATAATCTTCCAGTTATCTGATAGGGGAGGCTGAGTAAAGAAGAGTCTTCCCTCACAAATAGAGGAGACCAAACAAACCCAGAACAGTCATGCAACACACACACATATACACATACACGTCCAGTGCTGGCATATCCTGCATCCATTTTCTCCTCATCCATACCACCAACAAGAAAGTAGTCATCTAAAATACACAAATACATGCACAATTGCTGACACTCACAATAAGCAGTCACACATATTCAATCACAGTACCTACTCACATACTGTTCCTGTACCCATGTGCACACACACAGACACACACACACACACACACACATATATATATAGATATATATATATATATATATATATATATATATACACACACACACACACACACACACACACACACACACACACACACACACACACACACACACACACACACACACACACACACACACACAAAGTTACACGGATCAGCAATGTGGACAGAGCAAGCTGCTCTACTTTATCCTGCACAGATCCACCCACAGGAATGCATAAGTGCAATGCAGCTAATAACTCTGTGCACATACACATTTTGTGCAGTGCTCTGCACAGCTCTTTTATGGTACACATATACAAATCAGCACACTAAGTACATCAGCAGTACAAAGCAGTGCATAACTGCTTAATTTTAATAGGCCACACCCACATAAACTTATCATTTACATGGGGTTCCTTAAACCCTCCCTGCTCAGTATTACTTTGCAGTGCGGTATCTATGCAATGGGCACCCCTTGTCTAGTACACAAAACCATACACATGGTTTTGCTCATTACACAACCTATGAATCACAGTCTATATTTCATCTGCTTGTAGAAAAGGTCTAGCCACATAAAGAAGTTTTAGAAATAAATCACCCTGTTGCTAAACAACTGCAGTCCCAATCAGTCCTGCTGAAAGGTTGAACAGGTGATTCTGGTTAGCCAGGAGAGTTGTGCTATTTCCCTGCATTATAGAATTTACAATAATCTTGGATTATGATTTTTCTGACAAAATACTTAACACTGCTTATCACATGATGTCACTCATGCAAACTGCTACCCACCTTACTGTTAACTTCTTGCCTAGTATTACCCTGTAAATGCTAGCTTCAGCAGGCAAAATGAGCCAGGAACAAAACAAGACAATGCACAAAAGAAAGAACAGGCTCAGAACCACAGAGAAAAAAGTTATTATAAAAATAAGAAAACAAGCTGTCACACAATAGTGCTGCCCCAGCTTTAAAAAATGTGAATACTACAGTCATGTTGGGGCAAGGGTTGGGAGGGTGGCCTAATGGTTAAGGTATTTGCCTTACAAACACAAGGTGCAGGGTTTGAGTCTCACAAGGGATAACTGGCTAGGCTTACAATGGCTCACAAGGGCAGTTAGCTTAGTACTAACCTATGAATCTATGAATCATTAAAATACAGACACATATCTGTGCAGTAACAGAAAACTGGTTCAAGGCTCCCGAGAGCACCCCAGCACTACCAGGTTATACCTCATACCATGCTTTTCGGCCCCAAAACTTGGACCGAACCACAAAAGGAGGGGGAGTATCAATATTCGTCAAAGATACCCACACCACCAGGTTGGTGGCACAGCACGAAGCATCAGAGACTATCCATGTGCAACTAACTGTGGGTAAAACTGCCTTCCAGTTTATAGCCTGCTACAGACCACCCTCCCAAACACAGGAACCCCACTTGGCCTTCCTGAGAATACTGGAAAATATGAAGGTCTCTCCAAACACCATTATATTGGGTGACTTCAACTACCCAAATATAGACTGGGAGCATTACTCTAGCTCCAACACCCTAGCCCAAAGGTTCCTAGAATTTATAAACTCAAATGCTATGGAACAACTTGTTACCACTTCCACAAGAGAGGTAAACATACTGGACCTGATCATCACCAACATGGGGACACTATGCTCCAGACCAGAAGTGTATCCCTCACTGGTAAGATCAGACCATAAATTAATCTCACTGGATATTCACATCCCGACCCCACCCCCTGCCCAGAAAACCACAGTGAAAAACTTCTCTAAAGCAAATTTCACACGCCTCAAAACCAAGGCGAAATCCTTCAAAGCCCCCGAGCCTGTGGAAAATATGGCCCAGACCGCAGAATCCTTTATAAACGCATTCTATGAACACCTTCAGGAATGCATGGATCATGCAATCCCAAACAAAACCAAGACCCAATCCTCCAAAGGCAGACGTCCTGTCTGGTGGACCCCAGCCATAAACAAACTATACAATAGAAGGAGGAAGCTACTACATGATAGAGCAAAATCCCAAAAAGGGAAGGCATCTCTGATCAGTATTAGCAAAAAACTACGGGCACTCATAAAATCATCTAAGGCCAGCTTCGAGAGAAAAATTGCACAGGACACTAAGGATAATCACAAGGCTTTCTTTAGTTATGTTAGGAACCTGGGTGGGAATTCTCAGATATGCTCAGAATTAGTTCAAAATGACAAAAAATACACCGAGCCCACAGACATTGCCAACATCCTAGCTGACAGGTTCAGTGCAAACTTCTCCCCCCTCTCCCCACCAAAATGGCAAATATCTATCCCAACAGAGTGCTGCCCCCCTGACATCTCAGATGCTCAGGTAAGAGCCGCCCTCTCCAAAGCAAAAAACACAGCATCAATGGGGCCAGATGGTGTCCCGGGCTGCTTCCTACATGAACTCCAAGAAGAGCTAAACCCAAACATAAAAATGCTGTTCAATCTTAGCCTTACTACAGGATATGTACCCAAAGAGTGGCGTACAGCAACAGTGGTCCCTCTCCACAAAGGTGGTGCCTCAATGGATCCTGGAAACTATCGCCCCATAAGCCTGACTAGCTTGGTCTGCAAAGCTATGGAAAGGATCATCATGGACCTCATAAATAAAGATATTGGGGACCTACAGACAATGGATCCTACCCAGTTTGGCTTTGTTAAGGGCAGATCCTGCCTCTTAAACCTGGTCGATTTCTTTGAAACAGTCACCAAGGCCATTGACGAGGGAAGGTGGTCCACACAGCCTACCTGGACCTCGCAAAAGCCTTCGATACAATACCCCACTCGGGCATTATAGATGAGCTCACCAGCTTAAATATAAACCCCTATGTCACTAGATGGGTTGCAAACTGGCTCAAGGACAGAACCCACATGGTTAGAATTGCTGGAGCCATGTCAGACTCCAAACCAGTTACAAGTGGCATCCCACAAGGCTCAGTCCTGGGACCTCTCTTGTTCGGTATATATTTCTCGGTGGTACAGGCCAACATGGAAGGACTGTGGCTGACCAAGTTCGCAGATGACTGCAAACTGGGCGCGATAATCGACTCTCCAGCCGATACAAGCATCCTCCAAAAGGGCCTCATAGAAACAGACAACTGGTGCCAGAGCCATGGCCTCAAGCTAAACGCCAAAAAGTGTACAGTCATCCCCTTTGGCAAAAACAAAGTGCCCACAAATTACCACATAGGTGGTAATCCATTAAGTACAGAAGAAGTCATTAGGGACCCGGGGACCCAAGTTGATAACAATCTCTCATTTGACAACCACATGGCCAAAGTGGTTAGAAAAACATTTTATATAGCCCACCTAATCATGAAGGGATTCACATCCAGATCAGGGGAGGTCATCGTACCTCTTTACTCATCCCTCATCAGGCCCATAATTGAGTACAATGCCCCTTTTGGGATGTACCTTACCAGACACCTGCAGCAACTGGAAAGACCCCAAAAGTACCTCACCAAGAGGATCAAAGGGCTCAAACAGATGCCATATGCTGCCCGGTTAAAGAAACTCCAGCTCTACTCAGTGGCATACCGCCTGCTCAGAGGCGATCTGTGCCTGACTTATAAAGCCATGTCCAACCCGGAATTAATGGACATGCTGCACCTCAGAAAATCCAAATCCCATTGAGCTACACGCTCAAGAGACTTGAACCTCAGCACTGAAATAAATAGGACATGCTGGAGGGACAGATTCATAACCCAGAGGCTCCCTTCACTCTGGAATAAAATCCCAGTCCAGGTTAGGCAGAGTCCCACATTGACTCTCTTCAAGAGGAATCTTGATGAGTGGATGGGAGATCGTAGGTTTACCCCGGCTATCACTTCTGTGTCACTGTTAGACAGAGGCACATTAATCTAACCTCAAAAAAAGGCATAGCAAAATTAATTTAAAATGGGTGGCGAAAGCCAAACACACTCTGGCTAGGCTTATAAATGCCCTAGGGCAGATAGCCTAGTATGAACCTATGAACCTATGAACCTATGTGACCTCATCAGTTTAACTGATTCAATTAAGCAGGTCAACCCTTAAAGTAATATCATGCAATCTAGTTGACTGCATTCCTTACACTTTGTTGCTTCAGTTTTAGGACAGGTGTTTTTGTCCTGAATGTGTCAGCTTGTCCACTTGTCTTGAATGTGTTAGCTTTCCCACTTTGAGATATTCTCTAATAATTAAGATGACAGCTGCAGTACAGACTAATTAGTGTTATTCCTGCAAATTATTGTCTCACTGTTGTAGTGTTTAACTTGTATATTTGTTTATTTAGCCAGTAAACCCAATAGGCAGAAATATCCCTTTCCAAGGACAGTAGTCTGGTGAAATGACTTGCTCAGGGTCACACGTGAGGCAAAAAGAGAATGAAAGAATCACACGTCACAGTGAGATGATGGCAATCATTGGCAGCTCACAGCCTTAAAGGAAACTCCAGGCTCAACCACAATTTAACTCAACCACAAGTCTTTTTCTTTCCCTGTGAACTCATCCCAGCCATTAGCAGTTATCAGAACACACAACAAAGTTTGTCAGGTCTACATTTCTGCCTTTCCCTAGCGTACGGCAGGAAAGCCCATCCCCCATTCTTTGGTATCGCATCCTTTCAGGTGGAGTTGGTCTCCACCTTTCTGACGTACCTTCTACACAATCAAATCAGTAGTTCCCCTCTAATGCTGATCCTCCCACACTGTTACATCGCCATTATGTAGCCCGGCCCGCTTATCAGCTGATATAAACTACTGCAAAAGTTGTTGTGGAATTCTATTCCATCTACTGTTGCTATCCGGAGTGAAAATAGCATTGGATCAAGTAATTTCTCCAGCAAGACGGCAGACAAAGTCCGTCAGGAACATACAGAATTTGCAATAATTGTTTCGGTAAGTAGACTTAACTATCTGGACTGCATACAACTATCTGCCCACAATTCAGCCGCAAAAGTTTAAAACTGTATTTTTCTCCTTTTGTTCTCCTCTTCTGCCTTATCATTGTGCTGCAAATGTATTTCCAGTTTTTGGTATTTAATGCGTTCGTACTCAAATCCATGCTTGCTGTACGCTATCGGTCTCTAACTACCCTGCTGCAGTGTGTGCATGTATGTGTACGAGTGTTTCAGTCTGCATGTATGTGAGCGAATGCGTGCCTGAAAGCAGTATGTATGTCTATCTGAATGCAGAAAAGTTTGTGTCTGTGAATGCAGAAAGTGTGTGTTTTTGAATCCAGACGTCAGGGTGAATGTGTGTGCCTGAACAAGAGCTACCAGTATATGAGAGAATGTACCATGCGTGACAGCACCTCTGTGTAAATGCAGAAAAGGCTGTGTATGCTTGTGGGTGAGAGACTTACCAATGCATGAGAGAATGAACGGGGTGTGTTTGTGTGTGTAAGTAAGCAGAGTGTTTGTGTGTGTATATGAGAAACGTCTGTGTGTGTCATGCATCTGGCCATCTACTTAGGGTGCCAGCAAAAGGAACATCCACTTTTTTTGACAGAGCAGGGGATGTAGATCTAACTGTAATAAGCCAATCACTTACAATGTATGTATTGGCTTATTACTGTGAAGTCCGTTTTTTATTTTTATTTACTTTTTTATTTATTTTTTTTTTTTGGCTTCAGTTCTGCAGAGGGGTTTAGGTGCTGCCTTAAAAGACAGAGCAGGGGATGTAGATCTCACTGTAATAAGCTGATCGCTTACAATGTATCGATCGGCTTATTACTGTCAAGTCCATTTTTTTCCCTTTGGTTTTTGATGAGTGGTTACGGTGCCGGCGTTTAACGACAGAGCAGGTTGTTGTAGATCTGACTGTAATAAGCCAATCGCTTACCATCGGCTTATTACTGTGCAATCCGTTTTCTTTCTTTTTTTTTTAAAGCTTTTTAGCTCGGAATCCACATTTGCAAACATTGCAATAGGTTTACCTCTCAGATAGTTCCATTTCTTTCCAGGTGGTTGCCCTTTTTGTCTTGTACTATAGTCATTGTGTGTGTGTGTAAGCAGAATGTCTACGTGTGTGTGTGTGATGCATCTGGACATCTACTTACGTTACCAGCAAAAGGAACATCCAATTTTTTTTCCCTTTAAGGACAGAGCAGGGGGATATAGATGTCACTGTTTTAAGCCAATCGCTTACAATGTATCGATCGGCTTATTACTGTCAAGTCCGTTTTTTTTTTTTTTGGCTTTGACTTTTCTGAGGGGTTATGGTGCTGCCTTAAAAGACAGAGCTGGGGGATGTAGATCTCACTGTAATAAGCTGATCGCTTATGATCGGCTTATTAGTTTCAAGCCCATTTTTTTTCCCTTAGGTTCTTGCTGAGGAGTTCTGGTATTGCCGTTGTTTCTCTCCTTATCCATGATAGCACAAACAAGCATCTGAGCCTTCAGGCAAACTTGGGTCACCTGGGTACTAGAAAAAAAATGTAGATACTGGTTCAAAGGAACTACAGTGTTTTATTAACAAATAAATACTTTGTGGTTCATTTTAGCCAGTATCTGTTTGTTCTCTATTCTTTTTTTTACCTGACATAGGATTTACCTGGGTAGTGGTCAGGTCTAAATCACTCTGTACTAATGGAGCTGGGTAGAAGTACTTGTACTACTATTGCAGTCTATAGGTTGAACTATAGGTCTGAAGAATGAAATGTCATGCCATCACAGTGGAAAACGTTTGTTGAAGCAGTTTCATAAGTCTCTTTGGGAAAAATGTATGCCTCCACAGAAGTCCTTCAGAATAATGCTGCTGTTTAATTGGGCAGCTGGAATGACATCTTATTTTTTATATACTACTTGCTTTCTTATCAGTTAACATTCGTGTGGTGCTAAGTGCCAGGCAACATGTGCGAAAGTTTCAGCAATGCCTTCAGAGACTTTATCTGACATTGGGTCACTGCATCTTTGCTCAAGGTCCCAGCCTTAAGAAAGGACCTTAGTTAGTGATTGGATATGTTATGCTTGAAACAAGTCATTACCTTTACACTGTAGTCATTTGGTAGTTTCTCTTACAAATGCCTTGAACATGATGAGGTGCTCACATAAGGAACCTGTCTGTTTATGAAACATGTTCCTTACAGGTAAGATGCACTATGGCAATGAAGCAGATAAGCAAAGAAGAATAAAATTATTCCCTTGAATGCAGTCAATGCTGAATATATACTGAGTGCAATACTTCTGAATGAGTACTCTGCAGGGAATTTTTAAAGTCTGCCAAATCATTACACTCACAAAACATATGTTCCCATTTACCTTGTTCTGTCTTATCATACCTCCGACATTTGTCAGCTACCTGAGAGAATTCTTTGGAGTCTGGGATATAAAAATACCTGTGCAAACTCTTCCAAGCAAAGCTCCTACATCTTCTAGACTTTGTTGCATACTTAGGGCCATGCATATGTCCTTCCATGGTTTCATTTTAAATTACTTACTGAATCTCTGTGTTACCTATCTTTTCTAACCTCCTGTGATTCCTGGTCTTATTCTGCAATGTTTCATATGCCCTACTAATAATCTCTTTTATTTAACCGCAGCCTCTGTTCTAGGTTCATCTAAAAATTGTGCCAGAGCAGGTCATTCACTTAGGATTCCTCTATTCCTTTCTCTTTGTCTTCCCTATCAAGGACTGATAGAATATTAGCAGCTTCTAGTGTGCAATCCACATGTATACTTGGCCTTTTCACATACTATTACCTTTCCCTCTTCAGTTATTTGCTCCTAATACCTTGGTTCCTTTGCCAGCTTTATCCAGTAAATTCCCACGTACTCTTTGTACCCTAATTCCAGTCACCCCTATCAGCAAAATATTCTCTCTCCATTCTCGTGTTGGCTTATTCTTAGAGAAAATTACATTCATAAAGTAGCAGATTTTTTTTCTATGGCTGTTATTCTCCTTAAGGATCTGCATCCAGAATCACAATTTTATTTCTTGAATTCCCTCGATTCTACTTTATCCCTTTCCACACTGAATTATAGCTTTCTGCTTGTGTTATGTATATGACCCTTAACTGTGTAGCTTTAAAATATTCCTTCAAATCAAGTAATCCTAAACTACGTTGTTCCATTGGAAGGATCACCTTATTCCACTTGACCTTCCCTTTCCTCCTTTTCTTACCATCTCATATAAATTCCTCCAGCTCTTTATTCTTAACAACTTCTCCTTTGGTTGATAAAAAATATGTCTGAACTGTGTATAACACTAAAGGGCCTAAAGACATTTTCACTGCTTTTACCCTGCTATCCATATCCATAAACAAGATCATCCACTTTCTCTGTTTATTATATTTTGCTTAGTCTCTTCCCACATATCCATAGCTGCCATAACAGACTCCTTTTAACCCATATTTCTAAGTAGTTTGTTATCATGTCCTCATAAGTATGGGTATTGCCAAACCAATTAATATGTGGGTACATAATTTACAATTATAGCCTTTGTTTTATCTTCATTAATTTTATACCTTGAAAATACTTGAAACTGTCACAAAATTTTCCATAACACTGAGATGGCCTTTTCTGGTTTTATCAGGTTCATAGGTAGGTACTAGGCTATCTACCCGAGGGCATTTATAAGCCTAGCCAGTGTGTGTTGGCTTTCTCCGCCCCATTGATTAATTAACTGAGCCTCTGTCAAGCAGAGCCAATGAAGTGATCCCAGGGGTTTACTTTCTGTTACCCATCCACTCGTCAAGGCTTCTCTTGAAGAGTGTTAGTGAGGGGCTCTGCCTAATGTAGTTAGGAATTTTGTTCGAAAGCATGGGGAGTCTCTGTGACAGGAATCTATCCGTCCAGCATGTTCTATTTATTATTGTGGCGAGGTTTAGCTCACTAGGGCGCGTGGCTCGCAGTGACTTGGATTTCTTTATGTGGAGCATGTCCATCAATTCTGAGTTGGACATGGCTTTGTAAGTCAGGCAGAGATCGCCTCTGAGTAAGCGATATGCCACTGAGTACAGCCAGAGTTTTTCAGTCGGGCTGCATAGAACATATGTTTGAGGCCAGTAATCCTCTTGGTGAGGTGCTTTTGTGGTCTTTCAATCTGTTGGAAGTGTCTTGTGAGGTACATCCCAAATGGGTCATTGTACTCTTTGATGGGTCTGATGAGTGATGAGTAGAGGGGCACTATAACCTCTTTATTTCTAGATGCGAACCCCTTAGTAATTAGATGGGCCACAAAGAAGGATTTCCTAACTACTTTGGCAATATGATTGGCAAAGGAGAGATTACTATCTACCTGGGTCCCCAGATCTCTTATTACCTCTTCTGTATTATGGGAGCTGCCACCTATGTGGTAATTCGTGGGTGTTTTGTTTTTCCTAAACGGGATGACTATGCATTTTTTGGCATTTAGCTTGAGGCCATGACTTTGACACCAGGTGTCTGTCTCAGTAAGGCCTTTTTGGAGGATGTCCGTGTCAGCCAGAGAGTCAATTATGGCTCCCAGTTTGCAGTCATCTGCGAACTTGGTTAGCCATAGTCCTCCTGTGTTTGCCTGTACTTCTGAGAAATATATGCCGAACAGTAGGGGTCCCAGAACTGAGCCTTGCGGGACACCACTTGTGACTGTTTTAGAGTCAAACCTGGAGCCCGCTATTCTTACCGTGTGAGTTCTGTCTGTAAGCCAGTTGGCAACCCATCTTGTGATGTAGGGGTTTATGTTCAGGCTGGTGAGTTTTTCTATAATACCCGAGTGAGGAATAGTGTTGTACGCCTTGGCGAGATCAAGGTAGGCTGTGTGAACCACCTTTCCCTCATCTATGGCCTTGGTAACTGTCTCGAAGAAGTCAACCAGGTTTAGTAGGCATGATCTGCCCTTAACAAAGCCAAACTGGGTCAAGTCAAGTGTTTGGAGGTTCCCAATGTCTTTGTTAATGAGTTCCATGATGATGCGCTCCATAGCCTTGCAGACCAGGCTAGTCAGGCTTATGGGGCGATAGTTACCAGGGTCAGTTGTGGCTCCTCCTTTGTGGAGTGGAATAACCATTGCTGTGTGCCATTCTATGGGCATGTAGCCTGTGGAGAGGCTGAGATTGAACAGCGTGCTTAGGTGGAGGGTTAGTTTGTTTTTTAGTTCGTGCAAGATGCAGCCTGAGACACCATCTGGCCCCATTGATGCTGAGTTTCTGGCTTTTGAAAAGGCTGTTTTCACCTGTGCTTCTGTGATTTCCGGGACACTACACTTTTCTGGTATTGTTGTGGGCCCTTTTGAAGGAGAGAGGGAGGTGAAGTTTGCACTGAATCTATCTGCCAGTATGTTGGCAATATCAGTAGGTTCAGTATATTTTGTGCTATTTTGCACTATCTCAGAGCATATCTGCGAGTTGCCACTTAGATTTTTGACATAGCTAAAGAAGGCTTTGTGGTTATCTTTCGAGTCCTTGGCTATTTTTCTTTCAAAGTTAGCCTTGGATGATTTTATGAGGGACCTTAGTTTCTTACTGATACTGATCAGGGATGTCTTTTCTCCTTGGGATTTGCTTTTTTTCTGAACTAATTTCCTCCTTTTGTTGCATAACCTGTTTATGGCAGGGGTCCACCAGACTGGTTTCCTTCTCTTAGGGGAGTGAGTCTTGGTTTTGCTAGGGATGGCACAATCCATGCATCCTTGTAGGTGCTCATAGAGTGCAATTGTAAAGGATTCTGCATCTTGGGCAGTGTTATCCTTTAGTGTGGGGGCTGTGAAACTTACCACCTCTGACTTAAGTAAGGTGAAGTTTGCTTTAGAAAAGTTTTTCACTGTGGTTTCCTTGGTTGGGGGTGGTGGTGGGGTGTGGACATCCAGGGTGATTAATTTATGGTCTGATCTAACCAGTGATGGGTTGACCTCCGGTACGGAGCACCTGTCACCCATGTTGGTGATGACCAGGTCCAATATGTTGTGGCCTCTGGTAGGGGAGTTTACCAGCTGATCCAGGGCATTTGAGTTGATAAATTCCAGGAAACGCTGAGCCTGGGAGTTTGTACTCAAGTAGTTTTCCCAGTTAATGGTAAGGTAATTAAAATCTCCCAAGATCAGGGTGTTCGGTAGGACCTTCATGTTTTCCAGTATCTCCAGAAAGGCAGAGTGGTGGTCCTGGGTCATGGAGGGTGATCTGTAGCAGGTCACAATTTGCATTGCAGATTTGCCCAATGTTAGTTGCACAAAGATGATCTCAGAGGTATCATGCTGCGCCACTAACCTGGAGGTGTGGGTATCCTTGATGAATATGGATACACCCCCTCCTTTTGTGTTTTGGTCCGTGTTCTATGGCCGAAATGTGTGGTATGAGTTGTAACCCAGTAGTGCTGGAGTGCTCTCTGGAGCCTTGAAACAGATTTCAGTTACTGCACAGATGTCGACATTCTCCATACTTAGGAGTGCTTCAAGTGCATGCATTTTGAGATTTAAACTCCTGGCGTGGAGTAGCATAACCCTCAGTTTTTTACTTGTGCTGTTTACAGAGGAGGGTTTGAATTTTGAGCCTTGCCTAAAAAAGGCACTATGGGGGGAGCAAAGCCTTGGCCAGTATTTGAAAGCCAAGGGGTGACAGGTGCAAGCCGTCTCTTGCGAAGCAACGCGGCTTGTCAAGCATGTCAACTCAGGCTGACAGACACTGGATCCCCTCTGAATGACACCAGAAGCTTAGCCAATTGTTGAAATTGATAATTTTTTCTTTATACTGAGGTATCATTCTTGGTGAGGGCAGGATGCTACTCAGGGTCAGGGTCATACCCGCCTGGGCTACATGATCAGAGAGCTCTTCCATGTCTCTTTTCATGTAGTCCAGAGACGTACGGCTCACGTCGTTCACACCAACATGAACAATGACAGAGTCATATTTGTACTTGTTCTGGAGTGACCTGAGTGCTTGTGTTATGTGGCGCATTCTGGCTACTGACAGGCAGCTAACAGTAACCTTCTCCTTGTCCAGCCTAGTGAGTGGGGCGTCAGTGTGCCTGACTGTTGAGTCACCTATTACTAATGTGTTAGGCATGTTATTTCACCTTAAGGGCTGTGATTGTGCGGCACATTGATTTTGTGTTTTATGTGCTGTCTGGTTTGTGACGGGTGGTGCAGGTTTTGTGGGTGTCTGCTATGGAGCTCTCTGATGCTTTTGCAGGTTTTTATTTAGAGCCTCCGAGTATGATTTTGTGTATTTATGTATCTTTTGCCAGTGCTGGTTTAGTAGGTCTGTGTGAGGCTGGAGGTGTGGTGCAAGTGTTAACCTTCTCCTCATGACTGTCTGTTCCAGTCTTGGGTGAAGATACCTTAGCCTCCAGTTTGGCTGTATAATTGCATCTCTCACATATGTTAGTGTTTTGTGGTAGGAGGAGAGGGCTGTCTGTGTACATGAGGCAGTTATAACATTGCCTCAGGATACCCAGATTCACCAGCTGGACTGCAGAGTACACCTGAAGTTGCCCTTTGGTCATGCCTGAATAGTAAGGTGAGCTGCTTAGTCACTTGGCTGATGAGGGGTGGATAAAGAACCTTGCCCTGCTGGGCAGTCAAGCGTTGGGGTATATTAGTTCTTGCTATTAGGTCTGAACAAGTGCTGGACTGTAGGATGCTTTTTGAGTGCTTAGGTTGAGAGTTAGACTAGTTTCAAGTGAAAAACTGCGGGAGACTTAGTGGAGCCAGGAATAATTTAACCCTAGCTAACCGGTGCTGCCCGGCGCACAAAACCATGCAATGTGTTTTTTAAACTACTAACTTCTGGGCTGGAACCACTCCTCCAGGGACAGATGGCTGCTCAAAGTTCCCCTCTCTCACAGGTGAACAGAGAAACTTCCCTCTATCCAAGTAAGGTATGGGCAACTCAGAAACTTGTAACACAGCCCTGAATTCAGCATTAGCCTGAAAACTGGACTATACTAGCTTAGAAAGGCAGGAAACAAGACATTTATTTATTTATTTATTTTGAAAAGATAAGGCAAAAACAGTAAAAAGTACACTTAAAACAGCTTTAAACAACTACAAGCGATCAGAAAAGGCTATCACACTTTAGTGTGTAGCCTACAACAGTTAAACAATTTATTTAAACAAAAACAACTTTTTAAAAGTGCAGGCAGTCAAATAAGTACAATATGGGGAAAAAAAACAAGCTTTTAAATCACAATAAGTGCTGGAAATCAGTGTTTAGGTGGAAAACAGTTAAGTACAGCAAGAAAATACAGAAAACTGATAATCACTCCAAAGTTTCTCTTTTAAGCTAGAAGGCTTATATCAGTTTAGGGCTGTCTAGTGCTTTCCAGTAGGTTAGTTACAGGAAAGATGGGAAACAAGTGCATATGTGGTCTTTTAAACCAGAAAGTTGAAAGAGATGGACAACTTCCTGAATGGTCAATAAACTACAATTCCTGGGCCAGAAACCACTCCTCTTGTGGTAGACAGGCTACCTAGTACTTACCACTCCCACTGATAAGCTAGAAGGCTGCACTCCAACACAAGGGCTTGGGGGGGCTCAGAAGCTTACAAACAGTCCTGGATACAGCAAATCTGTACCTGGACTAGACTAGTTACGAGAAAGGTGGGGATCAAGCACAAACACGGGCTTTAAAACCAGAAAGTTGAGAGAGATGGAAAAAAAAACTGCCCAAACGGCCAAAAATCTACAATTTCAGGTACAGAATATCATCTGGAAATAAAGCCATCTTTTCTTGATTACCATACCAAATTATATCCTTGAATTTTGGTGTCCCTTATTTTCTTTGCCACAGGCCCTAAATATGCAACAAAAGGGGAAAGACGCACCCCTGTTTGGTTCATCTGTTCAAACACAACTTATCAGAGAGGAATGTTCCCACTTTTTAATTTTTCCCTCCGATCAAACATATATCCTCCTGATTATTGTATCTGGTAATGCAAATGCTTGCATTGCTTACCCATAAGATTCCAGCTTACTCTGCTGAATGTTTTCTCGGCATCAAGACCCAACAACAACAGCAGGATTTTCTTACATTCTGCTTCCCTTTGGATCATCATTGTTCTATTAATGTTGTCAAATGTTTCCGTCCCCTTCACAAAACAACATTGATCCATAGTTATTAATTCTGGCAACACTTTTGCCATTCTTTCAGCTATTATGTACATAAGCAGTTTATAATCATGGTTTAAAATTCAAATGGGCCAATATGAAGCTAAGTCTGACGAGTCTTTACATACTACATTCTCCACAGTTTTCTTCCAGGATGTTGGTGCTTCCCTTCCTTTTAATGCTGTTAAAGAAAACTTTCCAGATCTTTATCCCTTTCTTTCTTCTTAGCTTCTTCACATGGAATACCATCTATTCCTGGAGAAGTTCCTACAGATTGATCGTATGTCGCCATTCTTATCTCGTCTCTTGTCTTAACTGTTGTTGTGCCTGATCTACCTCTAACCTTGGCAGTCTTCCATACACATTTCCATTTTTGCTTTTTATAGATTTCCACAATTCTCTGCTTTATACAAATGTTTGTAAAATTTCCAAAATATCTTTAATACCGCTACACCATTACTGGTTATTTTTCTTGTTATAGGCTCCTTTCTACTTCCTGTTGCCTAAGTCATTGTACTAAAAGTTTTTATGCTCTGGTGTTAATAGTAAAATGGTTGCAAACCCAGTGTGTATGTATGAAGTATGTGCTGTAACCCAAAAAACATTGAGCATATGTAACTAGCAGTAACCAATTTCCATAGACAGTCTTGGACAATGTTTGAGAAGCCATTAATTGTTAGATATGAGCCTGATTAGCAAGTGTGTGGTCACATGGCACAGGCATCACAATGTTCAAAATCCTGTGTAGCAGTTATGCCCTCCTAACAGTGTTTATAGTCCAAGCCATTGTGTAGTGTGATCCCTGTCTCTTGTGGAGATGATGATGACTGGTAACCTTGACAGATTGTAACTTGTGTGACCATGTACTAAAGTCTGATGCACAGTGTGAGACAGCGTTAGATGATGCAGCTATCACAAAGTTGATGGCAAAGGGGTTTGTGTGATGGGATACATGTATTTTAGGTATCCTTAAGTAATTTGTAGGGCCTGCACACATTTACACAAAGAGGAGAGTGCTGTGAAGTGTGGTTTTTGATCTCTGGCGGCAATATTTAGGAAAACATGGACTAAGATGTGCAATATTCCAAAAGGCCACACAGCACGGCCTGGTACAGTAACTTATAATAAGGTAGACATGAAAATTATGTAGGCAAAATTGTCATTCTGTACTCCTGAAACTGACAGTAGCATTTCAGTCCTGTGTGTTTACTGCCATACTCGACAAGTTTAGTTAGTACAACTGCAAATTGGATGCTGCAATCCTTAATTTACTGAAGGTTGTAAACCCTCCCACGTGGTGTTTTGTGCAAACTGCACACTTTTGTTCTTTTAAAGAGACCGAAGCAAACATCCTGTGAAAAATATGAAGAACTGTGTTTGGCTGAGTAGTGTCAGCTGCCAATTAACAGCTCAATATATGAGCAGTTTAGCAGTAAGACTGGAAATGTGCACAAAGACAGGGAGAGCCTCAAAGCAAATTTACTAATCTGATTAAGGGAATAGAGGATTGCTAAATAGTTTCAGCTGAATTAGAGAACATATTAAACTCCAAAAGTGCATCAGTTATCTGCATTATGCCAGTGATACATACTTGCACAAAATATTCAGTATCCCACCCCCCACCACCACCACCACCGTAAAAAAATAAATAAATAAACCTCACTGCATGGTCTCTAGAATATAGAATACAGTGAGTTTTCAGTACATTCTTTTACTGTGCCAGCATCATAGACACAAGTTTGCAAAGTACTGTTTTGCAGTCATTTAAAATATGTGGAGATGATGCAAATGTCAGGAAATTTACAGAAAAAGGATGTCACTAGACTGATGTTACTCAGAGATTGGCAAGCAAAAATAACATTTTAATGTCTTGTAGAAATAGGGGGAAATAAATAAATCAACACAATGAAATTAAAAATGTGTTTAAATAAGTCTTTCTGCTGTTGCCAAACCAAGTAAATAGCTAAATGATTCTGCAGGCAGAGGGAAAGACATTTGAAATGGCACTCCTTTCCTGTCATTTCTGAGCTGTCAGTTGCAGTGATACTTTTCACACCTCTGCAGTAGTGTGGGAGGAGGGGGCTGTCAATTCATGTTGGACTACAAAAGAACACTTAGAAGAAAGGCATCCAATTTAGCTACAACTCTGGCTGCTGGTGGATAACTTCAAATTATACTGTAAAGCAAGCTCTGATCTAAATATAAATGAGGGTGATTAGGAACAGAAAAGAAGCAGGCCTAACACAGAAGGAATACAAACTGACAGTGAGTCACAGATTTCCCATTATATGTCAATGGCATGGAAATTCACAGTTACTTCCTTATGTCGAGCATGCGTCATAGGAAAAAAGACTTGAAATGTTTTATGGGAAAGAGAAAGGGTTGAAGGAGAAGAAGATCACGTTGACATACCAAACCCCATCAGTAGCCATGTTGTGGTAAACAGGCTAAAATACAAATAAAGCACTTAGAGTGATTTTTAGGTGTTAAAATAGGTCTGGAAACAAAGACAGACTGAAAAAAAAAACATATTTTTTTACTTCTAGGTTGGAGTTTTCCTTTAATATTCTCTACTAAACTGCCAAACACAAGTTGTCTACAATCTGTCATGATAATAGTCTCTGTTACTGTTTCTGT
The DNA here is from genome assembly GCF_019279795.1 of Protopterus annectens. Lineage (NCBI taxonomy): Eukaryota > Metazoa > Chordata > Ceratodontiformes > Protopteridae > Protopterus > Protopterus annectens. The sequence goes on from NC_056732.1 coordinate 1,667,141,024, forward strand.
ACAAGTTGTGTTGACAGCAATCATTGTAATTATAGGTTCATAAGTGCATACTAGGCCAATGACCACCACAGCCTTTAATAGCCTAGCTGTACAACCCAATCCAATTATGTCCCTTTGTATCATGGGCATTTCTTAGGACGGGTATGTTAGGACATTTCTAGAGGTTATGTGGGGGGAATAATAGTTTGGCCTTTACTGTCTGCCTCTATCAGAGACAAAGGGGCAGACCTTGGGTGAATTTCCATTTTCCCATCCACTGGTCAAGGTTATGCTTAAATAGGGTGAGGTATGGACTCTGTTTCACATGAATGAGGAGACTGTTCCAAAGCATTGGGTTCCTCTGAGACACATAGATATCTCTTCAACATGTTTTATTTATGTCACAAGCAAAATTTAAATCCTTGGATCAAGAGGTTTTGATGCTATTCATTTTGCAGATGTGTATAAGGTCCATCACACCTACAATCAAGGATGCCTTGTATGCCAGGCAAGGCATAGATCGCCTCTCAGGAATGTGAAGGATACAGAGTACAGAGATAGGGCTTTAAGGCGATCTGTGTAGAACAATGTGTTTATACCCTGGATTCTCCTGGTAAGGAACCTTTTTGGCATTTCAGCTGTTGCATATATCTGGTCAGGTACATGCAGAAGGGGGAATTATACTCAGTGATCAGTCTGATAAGAGATGAATAAAGTGGCACTATGACTTCCATGGCTCTGGATACCATGCCCTTACTTATAAGTTGGATGACATAGAATGACTTCAGAATAATTAAGTGTTTGGTCCTGGTCAGCTCATAGCCAAAAGTTGAAAAAACACAAACGGCACCACAAACTGCAGAAAAGACAAACCAAAGCAGGAACAAGCAGCACCCCAAAGTCTCCAGCTCTTCAGCTCTTTCTTAAAAATGGCTTGAGTAAAAAACTGGTAGCAAATCACAAATAGAGTTAAGAGCTTTCCGTTGAGTTTAATAACTAGACTTCTTCAGACAACAAACAGCAACTGTCAAGTAGGAAGAAGGGGAAGTCTATTTAAGTGAATTTGAGTTGCTGTTTGTTGTCTGAAGAAGTCTAGTTATTAAACTAGATGAAAAGCACTTAACTCTATTTGTAATTTGCTACCAGTTTTTTACTCAAGCTATTTTTAATAAAGAGCTGAAGACTTTGGGGTGCTGCTTGTTCTTGCTTTGGTTTGTCTTTTCATAGCCAAAAGTGATTTAAAAGTATTTTTCTCTAAGAATAAGCCTTCCACTGCAGAAGTGTAGCTAGGCTGGGGGTCAAGGGACAGCAGCCCCAGGAGGCGCAATCTGCAGATTCATTTTTTTTCATTCCTTATGTGAACATGATGTCAAGTAATACAGTGTGAGGGCACTGGGACCTAGCACTCCTCTTATGAGAGAAAGAGGAGTGACAGATCAGTGAATGGACTCTTTTTTTTTTTTTCTTCTCTACCTAGCAGTAACTGGTTCCAGATTGGGAAGTGGCACTGGGTGCCAGATGAGCCACCTGTGTCTCTGTTCCAATGCACAACACTGCATAAAATCTCATGAGTGCAGGGGATATGAAAATATGGTTGGTGTCTCACATGATTCATGATGCCAGTGGCATGTTGTACAGTGGGGCTGGCAGTATTCCATTGGTACATCGAGCACCAGTGTGGAAGCTGTGCTTACCAGCATTACCATAATGGTTGGGGTCAGGATACTGTAGGTTATTGACATAACCTGTCATGTTACAAACAATGGCATGACAGCTGCAACTCATCCCAGTCCTGTCCACAACTATACAATAAATTGTTATAAAGCATAAATATAGCACCATTATGCATACCACTCAACTGTCCAGATTTTTGAATTATACTTTTGGCCTTTCCTCATAAAATATGTGGTTTTCTGGCAAATCACTGAGGATTGAAGTCACTAAATAATGACAAACATTTGAGTTTCAGACATCATATTGTTCAGAAAATGCATGCTACAACATATTCTGTTATTCTAGCAACTTTCTAAGTTTATAAGAGCAATATTTAACATATGTCCCTATTTTTGGGCTGTTGCCCCCCCCCCATTATTTTAGGCTTTGTCCAGATTTCTTAAGCTAAGAGGTTGCCATTATGCAATACTACACTATATACCAGGGGGGTCTAGTGTATATTAGGTTCATAGGTGTGTACTAGGCTAATGGCACTGGGGCCTTTACAAGCCTAGCCATAGGATTACCCTGGCATCATGCCACCCGACCTTAGTTCCCTGTGCCTCTGTTCAGTAGAGCCACTGGAGTTATCCTCATGGTGAATTTTCTATTTCCCATCCACTCATCAAGATTTCTCTTGAAGAGGGTCAGCGAGGTGCTCTGCTTGACATGTATGGGAAGTCTATTCCATAGTATGGACAGTCTCTGGGTTATGAACCTGTCCCTCCAGTACATTCTGTTGATTGTGGTAATGAGGTTGAGGTCTCTGGAGCGTCTGGTGCAGAGGGATTGGGATTTCTTTAGATGTAGTATTTCTAACAGAGCTGGGTCAGACATGGCTTTGTAAGTCAAGCAGAGATCGCTTCTAAGTAGGCGATATGAGACAGAGAATAGTTATTGTTTTTGAGTCTGTCCATATAGGATAAGTGTTTAAGGCCTAGGATCCTCTTTGTGAGGTACTTTTGCAGCCTCTCCAGTTGCTGCAGGTGTCTAGTAAGGTACATGCCAAATTGGGCATTGTACTCAATGATTGGCCTAATGAGGGAAGAGTAGAGAGAGACAATGACCTCTTTCTTCCTGGATGCAAAACCCTTAGTAATGAGATGTGCCACATAGAAGGACTTTCTGACCACAGTGGCAATGTGGTGATCAAAAGAGATGTTACTGTCAACCTGTGTTCCCAGATCTCTTATAACACCTTCTGTGTTCAGTAGATTACCATTGATGTGGTAATTCATGGGAAATGTTTTTTTCCCAAAGGGGATTACGACACATTTTTTGGCATTGAGCTTAAGGCTATGGTTCTGACACCAGTCGTTGGTCTCAGTGAGGCCATTCTGTAGGATGTCAACATCACTTGGGGAGTTAATAATAGCTCAAAACTTGCAATCGTCTGTGAACTTTGTCAGCCAGAGTCCCTTCGTGTTGGCCTGGACTTCAGAGAAGTAGATACCAAACAAGAGAGGTCCCAGGACTGAACCCTGTGGGTCTCCACTCATGACTAGTCAGCAGTCTGATGTGGAGTCAGCTACTTTCACACTGTGGGTTCTATCTGTGAGCCAGTTTGCAACCCACCTAATGATATAAGGGTTGATGCCTAGCTTAGTCTTTAACACTTATTATTGTGCTATACAGCAAATTTATTACATTTTGCACTGTTATAAAACTTTTTTTACTGTTTCACTCCATTTTTGTACTGTTTTATACTGTTTAACTGTAATTTTCATTGCAGTAATTGCATTTTTACTGACTTACTTAACTGTAAACTGCTTTTTCATACTGAGAGTTGTGTTTTCTGTTTGCGAGTGCTCTATCTCTGGTTTTCTGTGCATTTTTTGTAAGGTTTTGAGAAGCTTTAGCAACTAAATGAAAGTTTTAAACAGATAAAGGAGCAAGGAGACTCAAGAGAATGCTTTTAACTGGAAACAAATCAGTTATATTGATACCCATGTAGAACACAGAAAACTCTCAAAAAATGCACAGAAAAGCACAGATAGAGCACACACAAACAGAAAATACAACTCTCAGTATGAAAAAGCAGTTTACAGTTAAGTAATTTAGCAAAAATGTAATTACAGCAATGAAAAATACAGTTAAAACAATATAAAACAGTACACAAATGCAGTGAAACAGTAAAAAAAAGCTTTATAACAGTGCAAAATGTAGTAGATTAGCTGTATAGCACAATTATAAGCGTTAAAGAAGTGCAAGTCAATGAAATAAATTTAAGAAATAACTTATTCTGCTCTTGGAATCTTAAAGAATTTCTGCTTTGTCCCAGTGATGAATCACCATTCCACAGCCTGGTAAATACAAGCACAGCCCCCTACAGACACAGGGTTTATATACCAGAAAGGATGGAAGAATCTAGAAGCCCGAATTACTACCCAGTGCTGTTTGCCCTGATCTTACAATCAATCACTCATGCTAGAGAAGGTCAAGAAACCCTGTTACTCTCAATAACAAAGAAGACAAGACACTACCAGTAGAAGATGGCTGCCAGAATCACAGGAAACTCAACAAACAAAACTAGGGTCTATATTAGATCACCGAATGCTTAAAAAAGCGAACAGTGATTAATCGACCCTATGTAAGCGAAAGCTTATAATTTCGAACTGTCAGAACAGCAATTTCTTTCCTAGGGAAAAAAATCACTGTTCCAACAACAAAAATAAATAAATAAATAAAACATTTTAAACATTACATTAAGTGGGGAAATTTGCCCCCACACCCCCCTCCACTTAAATATACCAACTCTCTACAGTGCCGAAAACAGCAAAGTAACAAAGCAACCAAGTAAATTCTTTCCCAGGGAAAGAATTTGCTTAAAAGCCACTTTGAAAGAATGCGTATTTGGTCTTCTAATAGGGAACCACAAAACTACCAGGCCTGGATAACAGCAGCCATCTATCCAGAGTATGCTACCTGAGTAGAACACAGAAACATCACAATAAATTCACAGACAAGCACAGATAGAGCACTCACAAACAGAAAATACAAGTTTCAGTATGAAAAAGCAGTTTACAGTTTAGTAATTCAGTAAAAATGTAATTACAGTAATGAACACTATTACAGCTACTAGCTCTAGCCACTAAATGAAAGTTTTAAACAGATCAGGATACAAATCCGGACTAGCCAGAAAACCAAAGAACACGAACACACTTGAACGGCTCTCCCTTTTGAATACCAAAAAAAAAAATGGAAGGAATTATATTTTTTTTTTTTCTTTCCACTTTATCACCATCATGACTTTCTCAGAAAACGGGAACTCTCCCATGTTCCCATTTTTATACTTTACAGGATATGATGTCATGTTGATCTTACACTTTTTTTAAAAAAATATATATATATAATTTAAAGTTCTTACATTTTTATATATTTAAAGAATTATTAGTGCACTATGATATAAATTCATATCTTATCACACTTGCAAAAATAAACAATTATTTATATAAAGAAAATGTTATTGACATTATATCTGTGTGTATGTTTGCATACAGAAAGAAAGAAAATGCCACTATGATCATGTTGTTAAAATACGTGATATTCAAAACGATAAAAAATGTACATAAATATACATGGTCATATTACTACTACACTCCCTCACACAAACTAACATACATTCACGCTCACAAACACACTGAAACACACACGTGTGGGTCCACATGTGTGATCTTACCACAAAAAACCCCACACTCACATATATACACTTGTACAATAAATTCTATGTGCATAATAATTGTATATTGTATATACTATCGCTATACTAATGCATGTAACTCATAAAATAAAAGTAAAAAATAGAAAATGAATAGAAAATCCAACAATAATCAAATTATACTATCTTTCTATCAAATGTTGTCTATACGTTAATTTGACATTTGTCAAATTTCATAGAATGTTGCTGTGAATTACCTTTCTCCTAAAATACGATCACATTAAATTTCTCACATCACAAAATTCTTAAAATTATGAATTTTACAAAAACATTTTATCTATTCAATAGAAAACATTTGATATTAATTGAATCATTTAATCCAGGTGAAGTGTCGGCGCCTAATACCAACTGCCACAATGTTCCTTTTTGTTCTAGTTTATTATTGATGTCACCTTTTAAAACTCCTTTTTCTAGTCTATCCAAAACAAAGAATTCAAACTTTTTAAAGTCCGTGCAAACCAAGGCATGCCTTGCCAAGGAATTGTTTGTATCTTTGTTTTTTATGGCCAAAGTGTGCTCATAAATGCGTCTTTTTAGACATCTTATTGTTTTGCCTACATAATAATTTTCACAAGTGACACATGTGGCTAAATAAACCACGTGGTCACTGTTGCAATTATTGTATTCTTTAGCCCAAAAAGTTCTGTTCAAATGTTTTAAAGTCACAAAGGACGTGTTCGCAATATATCGACACTGTTTGCAATCTTTGCATGAAAAAGTTCCCTTTTTATTACTTACTATTCTAGTCTGGGTTTCTCTATTGTGACTTTTGTACTCTATCATCTTTTTCACATTCACCGTATTTTTATAGGTGAAAGTAGGTTTTGTACCTAAGACCGTCATTAACTCTCTATTACCCAAAATAATCGTCCAATTCGTCTCTATAACATTCCTAATGTATGACATCTCATTACACATAGGCAACGGAAACATGGTATTCCATTCTTTTGAATCCAAATCACTTCCACTGTCTATAACATTATCTGCCAAAAATTCATTCCCTTTAGTCAAAAGGATTGGTTTAGCTACTCCTGATCTTAAATTGTCCACTTCTTTCTCTAATTTCTTCAAGAATACCAACCAATATCCCCTTTCCACAAATAGCTTCCTTAATAAGAGCAATTCTGTATGATATATATCATTATTTGAAGTTAATCTACTTAACCTTATCATTTGCCCTTTGATAACATTCCGTTTCATATGTTGTGGATGTAAACTTTCTTTATGTAAGTATTGGTTTGTAAAGCATGGTTTTCTGTATATTTTACTTTGTAGGGTGTGATTTTCACCTTCAAAGTACAATGTCACATCTAAAAAATCTATTTTTTTCCCATATCCACTGATTTTGAATGTCAGGGAACTAGTTGTTTTGTTCAGGTCTTCCACCATGCTTTCAAATTCTATTTTGTCTCCACCCCATACGAAAAACAAATCATCTATATATCTTACGTATAGTAACACTTTATCAAAGCTGCTATGGCATTTTAGATGTTCGTTTTCCCAGTTGGACATAAATATGTTTGCGAATGCAGGAGCTACTCTAGCTCCCATCGCCACACCTGATGTTTGTTTGTAGTAATCTTTCAAAAAAGTAAAAAAGTTATTATCTAAAATCATCTCCATAAGGGAACAAATTGTATTAATCTTGGAACCTTCCATATTTGTTTTAATGGCCAAATAGTGTCTTAAACTCTCTACCCCTTCTACTTGATTAATTGAAGTGTAGAGACTTTTTACATCCAATGTAGCAAAATGTATTTCATTATAAGGTAAATCATTCCTGGCTAGTATTTCCAATAAATGCCACGAATCCCTCAAAAAGTATTCTGCCTTCTGTGCTATTGGATTAAGTACACTATCTAGCCAGATAGAGATGTTCTCAGTTTTAGAGTTTTTAGCAGACACTATAGGCCTAAAACTTAAATCACTCATTCCATACTGTAACTTTGGTATTCCGAAGAAAGTTCCAATAGTTGGATGTTCATTTAACATGAAATCGTAGTCTTCTTTATCTAATTCATCCTGACAAAACATGTCAAATAATGTAGTATTTATTTTCTTATAACTTCTCAATACACTTTCCAAACTGACTTTGCAATAATTGTGCTCATCCTCTAATAGTGTGACCATAGCATTATTATAGTCAAATACATTCATAATTATTATTCTTCCCCCTTTGTCCGCTTTCATTACCCTGATGTCCTTAGATCTCATTAAGTCATCCAGGGCTTTATGCTCATTGTTTGTTAAATTATCATTTGTGTTTATATCTATCATACTTCTAAACTTGTTTTCACAAACTTTTTGAAACACCTGTAGTGTATTAATCAATGGGGGATTGAAAGTACTAGGTCTCCTAAAACTGTGGTCCCTATTACTACTAGGCAAATTAACATCTTTCATAATGTATTTCAAATTTAATTTACGCAAAAACGACCTAAACTCCACAAGCAAATTTCCTGTTTGAACTCTATTAGAGGGTATGAAATTAAATCCCTTCTTTAACACATCTATACAGGAAACTGTGAGGTTGATTTCACTCAAATTAATAACAGTCATGGAAAAATCATTAACAACAGTCTCTACATGTCCCTTCACCACTTCTTCCTGTTCTTGCCCTTCTGTTTGCCCTTGTATTGGGTCGAATTGAACCACCTGGTAGTCTTTTTCATGTTGCCCTGGTTCATTTGAAAAGGGGCATTGCTGTTGGATACTAGAACATCAGCAAAACTGGTACTAGGTGTGTTTCCACTGCTGATGTTTCCATCACTGAATTTGTTCTTATTTGTTTCCGTTACTTGTTTGATGCTACTACTGCTATGAGCCGTAGGAGTTATGTTGTCACAGTTTCTTGCATCGTTGTCAACCCTCTCATTTGTTAATTCACCACCATTATCGGAAGAGAATCTCTGATCGTTTTCTTCTCTATTTGTAATATGATAACCTTGAGAAATGTTGTGATCATTGATGGTACTAATATATGCTTCATTGTTCGTATAAGCATATATATCCCTTCTCATTTTGTTTTGCTTTCTAATTATTATTGTAGCTTTATGTCTATTAGACTTAACCTCTATACTGTTGTATAAAGGTAAAAACTGAGAGAAACAAGTATATTGTTTCACTTTCTCATCTAACTTTTTTATATCTTCAGTAATTATTGCCAGTTCTTTCTCGTAATGATTGACTAGCACCCTCATCATGGATATCCCAGCCTCATTATACAAGTTTATTAATGTTTTACATAAATCGTCGCCTGGTACAACACAATTTGGAAATTTTGCTGTCCTGAGACCTTGGGGTACTATCTTTCTTACGATGCACTCGTTTAAATAAGAGACTTCCAAACGCAAAGTGGTTAATCTAATCACAAGCCGTTCCAGATCAAAGACGGCCTTTTTACATTCTTGCATTCTGTCTACATTCACTGTATTTGTTCTATTGAACGTAGGCATCAGTTGCACATTCTTAAACGGATTCTCCGTTTCCGAACATACAAACCCCCAAAGGTCTCCTGTAAATTTCCCCGTAACACTGCCACCAGCTTCCTTGACCATATCCATAACATTATTATTTTTTAAGTCAGTTCTTGTATTTGTATGATTTGAAACACATGATACAATGTTTTCAGTACCTTGTTTGCTTTGACCATCAGGAGCTTTGTCGTCGGGAGTTTTATCAGCTGTTATCATCCCGCTCTCAGTAGATTCACTCATTAGAACATTTTTGACTATTTCGGTAATCTTCCTTAATAACACTTCTTCCGACGCCTTAGACTGCTTCCGCTCTTCAGCTCGCACAGCTCCGTCTATTCCTGGCGTCGGGTAGATGGAAACTTCCAACAAATCATCTTGGGAGAGAACTTCTGTCGCCATCTGGTAAACAAAACGCAAACCGTTTTCGAATTGCAAAACAGGATACAAATCCGGACTAGCCAGAAAACCAAAGAACACGAACACACTTGAACGGCTCTCCCTTTTGAATACCAAAAAAACGACAATGAAGGAATTATATTTTAGCGCTTTCTTCCACTTTATTCATACCATGGACTTCCTCAGAAAAACGGGAACTCTCCCATGTTCCCGTTTTTATACTTTACAGGATATGATGTCATGTTGATCTTACACTTTTTTTAAAAAAATATATATATAATTTAAAGTTCTTACATTTTTATATATTTAAAGAATTATTAGTGCACTATGATATAAATTCATATCTTATCACACTTGCAAAAATAAACAATTATTTATATAAAGAAAATGTTATTGACATTATATCTGTGTGTATGTTTGCATACAAAAAGAAAGAAAATGCCACTATGATCATGTTGTTAAAATACGTGATATTCAAAACGATAAAAAATGTACATAAATATACATGGTCATATTACTACTTTCACTCTCCCTCAACACCCACACTCCCTCACACAAACTAACATACATTCACGCTCACAAACACACTGAAACACACACGTGTGGGTCCACATGTGTGATCTTACCACAAAAAACCCCACACTCACATATATACACCTGTACAATAAATTCTATGTGCATAATAATTGTATATTGTATATACTATCGCTATACTAATGCATGTAACTCATAAAATAAAAGTAAAAAATAGAAAATGAATAGAAAATCCAACAATAATCAAATTTTAAACAGATCAGTTACATTAGCACGATGGCTTACTGAATGTATTTCTTATGTTTATAAACTCAAGAATTTGTCTTTACCAAGACTACTACTAGCTCATTCCACAAGGTCAATCTGCACTTCTTCCACTTTCAGAACTTCTGTAGATGACATTTGTGCTGCTGCTACTTGACCCAGAGCTCATACCTTCATTGCTCATTACAAGCTTGATATAGCCACTAATCTAATTATACCTTGTTTCTTTTCATTATATTACCTACAGCCTTAACTTCCTTCCTGCTTACCTGCTGGATTTATGATTGTTGTTTCTCCTGTTACAACCTATTACTACACTTTTTGTATATATAGCTATGTACTATTCCACTGAGTACATTATGTTCTTATCCATTGTATCAATAAGATTGTTTTGCTCTTTAATATTGTTAATTTGTCTCTATTTGTATGTATTTGTATGTCTGTTTGGGGCTTTTCCCCTCAGGTCTCCAATGAAAAAGGGTAAATTCTTACCTAGCTGGACCAACCCGGTTAACAAATGCAAAATAAATAAAATAAATAAAAAATAATGGAGCTAGGAGACTCTAGAGAATGCTTTTAACTGCAAACAAATCAGTTATATGATACCTGACTAGAACACAGAAACCTCACAAAAAATGCACAGAAAAGCACAGATAGAGCACTCACAAACAGAAAATACAACTCTCTAAACATAACATTTTGTACATTTCAGGACAAACCTCATTCTCTCAATGTAATGGAAAATAAAAGCAAATACATGTAGATATGTAAAACCAAAATCTTATAATTTTTACAAGGGTTAGATTTCCCTTTATCTTTACATTCTTATTCCAGTGTTGCCCCAATCATTCTCAGAACACGGAAAGAATGATTGCTGTTTCTACTCTACCCCTCAACCTCACAGTAACATTAACAATTAAACTGCAAAACTTTACACATCACTTCAATCAGTTGTGAGCAATCAAACAGGGGAACCAGTCGGGCAGTTACAAAATGAGACAACATAGCTCAAGTAAGTCAAAGCAAAAATGAGCTTTTTGTATTTCGTTCTTGTACTCACTTTATAAGACTGTATACATGAGCAGGTTAACATAGGATCAGAAGTACGACTTTCCGGTGCAGCAGTGATTCAGTACACTAGTCTGAGGAATAGTGTTAGTGTGCTTATGTGTAGCTGTCTGATGATTATCTGTCCAGGTACACTGGACAGACTAGGGTGATTATTACTTGCGTTCTCTGCATTAATATTTAATATTACAGGTTTTGTTTTATTCAGATCTGTTTGTGTGATTCCTGTGTTTCCTGCTACGCCATCTTGTGTTGGCCAGGGCCTGCCTGCACTTAGTGGGAGTAAGTGAACTGGTTAGAACTGGTCTGACATAGGGTGTTAAGAGCTCAGGGACAAGGGTTGATGGGTCAATTCCAGTGTTTCTATTTTACTTTTATTTTTGTGGTATTTAAACCCAACATTTGCATGGATTTCTGCTTGTTTGCCCATTGCACACTGCCGCTGTGCTGTTTTAACCCTTTGTGAGGTTTCTCAGTTGCATTTTGTCCCTTACCAGTACTCCTGTGTGAGTGAGGCCCTCTCCTGCAGCTACTGTATTGATTTTATCCAACCCTACTCACACCTATAGGTACTGTCCCCAGATAGGACCCACTCTACTAGCACTATCCCTGACCTCTCTTCCACAGATTCTGATAACCATGGATGGACAATTTTCTGTGGTTTCTCCTGCTAGTCTAGTTCATATGGTCATCCTCAGATAGTGTAGCAACTGCCTTATGTACACAGACAACCCTCTACTACTACCACCTAGGAACACAATATGTGAGAGGTGCAAGCACATTAAGAACCTAGAACCCTTGCTGTCTCAGTTACAAGCCAATACATCTGGCACTGAGAAGGTTGTCTGCATGAACACTACAAGCACCACACCTCTAACACCACCCACATCTGTACAACACACTCCTACATATGCAGGGGTTCTCAACAAAAACATACCTAAACAAAGAGACCTCCAAAGCAAAAATACGCACATCACAACCCACAGCAGCAAGCATCACACATAGTACACACATCTGTGTTTCACAGCCTCTAAAGCCCAGCCACAAACCCAACATACTAGTCATAGGAGACTATAATGAGGCACATGGATGTGCCCCTCACCAGGCTAGACAAGGAGGAAATCACAGTAAGTTGCTTGTCAGGTGCTAGAATCCACCATATCATGCACTCATGTCTCTTAACAAAAGGTACTCTGTCATAGCCCATGTTGGTGTGAATGACTTGAGACGTACCTCTCTGGACTATATGAAGAGAGACATGATTGAGCTCAGTGAATATGTGTCCCAGGCAGGTATGTCCCTAGCCTTAAGCAGCATCCTACCATGACCCATAATGATACCTCAATACAAACAGAAAATGACTGCCTTTAACAATTGGCATAGTTTATGGTGCCATTCCAAGGGGATGCAGTACCTGACAGCCTGGGAGGATAAGACAGACAGACCACAATGCTTTGCCAGAGATGGCCTTCATCTGTCTCCCATGGGCTTTAGGCATCTGGCAAAGGCTCTTGCCTCCCCCATAGTGCCTTTTTTAGGCAGATCACAAAATTACCAACATGAAAAAGTCTTATAAACGAACATTTAAAGGTCATGCTGCTAAACACTAGGAGTCTGAGCATGAAACTGCACTCATTGCAACCATTCCCTGCCCTGGAGGATGCTGACATTTGTGCAGTCACTGAAACCTGGCTCAAAGCTGTGGAGAGCTCCCCAGCCTTACCAGGTTACTTGTCCTACCATACTTTCAGACCCCAAAAGGAGGGCTACAAAGCTAAAGGAGGTGGTTTCAATATTTATCAAAGACATACACACCTCCAGGCTGGTCAAATGGTATGACACACAGGAGACACTCCAAGTGCAGTTAACTGTTGACAAAACAACTATTCAAATAATAGCTAGCTACAGACCCCCAACCATGACTCAGGACATCCACTCCACCTATCTGGACTTACTTGAATCCATCAAGATTCAACCCTCTACCCTGATCCTGGGTGACTTTAACCACCCAACCATAGAGTGAAAGACCTATTCTAGCCCAAACATGAATGCCCAGAGATTCCTCGACTTTGTCAATGCCAATCCATTGGATCAGTTGGTCGACACCCCTACAAGAGGTGAAAATAATGTCCAGGGCCAAGAAGGAGCAGGTGCCAAGTTGGAAGCAATCTCTCCTTTGTCTGAACAAGCAAATAAGGTAATTGGTGAAATCCTCTAAGGCTAACTTCGAGTCCAAATTGACCACATCCACCAAGGACAATCACAAGGCTTTCTTCACATATGTTTGCAATCTCAAAGGCAACACACAAATCTGCTCTGAACTGGTGTTCAATAAAACCAGATACATAAATCCCATAGATATAGCCAACCTGCTGGCAGACAGGTTCAGTGAAAACTTCAGCCCCCTGTTCCCCCCATCAGTAAACCAGGACATCCCCAGCACCTGCCCCCCTCCCCATTACCCAGGAGCAGGTCCTTAATGCCCTCTTAAAGACAAAAAATACATTCTCCACGGGTCCTGATAACATCCCTGGCTGTATCCGATATGAACTCAGACATGAGCTTCCAGCTCCATGAGACACCTTATTCAACTAAAGCCTGAGCACCGGCTTCATCCCAGCTGAATTAAGGACAGCTATTGTCATCCCTCTACACAAAGGTGAAGTGTCCACTGACCCAGGCAATTATAGGCTCATCAGCCTAACTAGCCTGATCTGCAAGGCCATGGAATGCATTATCATGGACCATATAAACAAGGACACTGGCAACCTCCAAATGCTTGACCCCACACACTTTGGTTTTGTGAAAGGGAGATCATGCTTGTTAAACTTGGTCGACTTCTTTGAAACAGTCACCAAAGCCATGGATAAGAGGAAGATGGTGCACACCGCCTACCTTGACCTAGCCAAAGCTTTGACACTATTCCTCACTCGGGCATAATAGAGAAACTCTCCCAGCTAGGCATCAACCCATATGTTACCAGATGGGTAGCTAACTGGCTCACTGATAGAACTCACTCAGTTAAAGTAAGGGAAGCCACCTCTAGTAGTAGACCTGTAACAAGTAGTGTACACCAAGGATCGGTCTTGGGGCCTCTACTATATGGGACATACTTTTCTGAGGTGCAAGCCAAAATCAGTGGTCTGTGGATGACCAAGTTTGCAGATGACTGCAAGATGGGTGCTGTCTTAAATTCCCCTAGTGATGTGAACATCCTCCAAGAGGGCCTTACCCAAACTAATGACTGGTGCCAGAAGCATGGCCTCAAACTGAATGCCAAGAAATGCATCATTATCCCCTTTGGGGAAAATGTCATCCCCACTAATTATCACATTAATAATAATGTAATAAGCATGCAATCAGTCATGAGGGACTTGGGCACCCAGGTTGACAGCAACCTGACTTTTGACCACCATGTTGCCTATGTTATATGGAAGGCTTTCTACATGGCCTACCTCATAAATAAGGGTATTTCATCCAGCAACAAAGAGCTCATAACATCCATGTACTCCTCCCTTATCAGACCCATTATTGAGTACAATGCCAGCTTTGGCATTTACCTTGTCAAGCACATGCAGCAGTTGAAGAGACCACAGAGGTTCCTGACCAGGAAAATCCAGGGTCTCAAACACCTATCCTATACAGATAGGCTAAAAGCCCTGTCACTCTACTCAGTCTCATACAGACAGCTCTGAGGTGACCTGTGTCTGGTATACAAGGCCATTTCAGACCCAGCCTTGATGGAGTTGCTGCATATCTGTAAGGCAAACTCCACTTACGCAACCTGCATGCAAGGCCTTAACCTGGTCTATGACATTAATAGAACTTGTTAGTGGGATAGATTTGTGTCCCAAAGACACCCCAGTATGTGGAATAGACTCCCTCTCCATAACAGGCAGAGTGCCTCTCTAGCCCTCTTTAAGAGGAACCAGGATGACTGGATGGGAAACAGAAAATACACCCCTGGGATCACACCTGTGTCTCTGCTGGACAGGGGAAACAGGTGCTGACTTTGAGGGAACATGGGTGAAATTCTTGGCTAGGCATATAAGGGCCTCCAAGCCAACAGCCTAGTATCATCCTATGAACCTGTGTCTATATAATCAGCTTTCCTACTTGGAATGGCCACTCATGTTAATGACCTGTCCATGTAGATGAATTTACTGACTTTGACTTTTTGCCACCATGACTACCCACTGGCAGGCATTTTCCTGGTAGCAGGAGAATGTGTTTTGCTACAAGCAACAGTATTAGCTGTCTGCCCTACACTATGCAGAATGGCATTGCCAAAGGTTGTTCCGCCCATTGGAGAGCTCTGCTACTTCTGTATAATCTCTGTTTCATTGAATGGTCCATCTTAGATCTACCCACACAACACAGCACTGCCATGTGCCAAAATCAGACTTTATTGAATTCCATCCTAAGTTATATCATTATAATGAGAATAATATGTTAATTAT
This sequence comes from Protopterus annectens, assembly GCF_019279795.1. Classification (NCBI taxonomy): domain Eukaryota; kingdom Metazoa; phylum Chordata; order Ceratodontiformes; family Protopteridae; genus Protopterus; species Protopterus annectens. The sequence continues at coordinate 1,667,156,632 of NC_056732.1, forward strand.
CCTGTAAATGCAAACCAAGTGCCACAGTTAAGCAAAGACTTAATAGTGAGCATAAAAATTTCTTAATAAATAATATAGTGCTATTCTTTAAAGCCAAGTGTTTCGAAGGATGTTTTTTTCCCATTGTTCAATGAAATTCAGTTGCATGCTGAGTGGGAATGGGGGGGGGCAGAATGTGTCCTATCCTTACTCATCCCAGTAATTAAAATGGTTACATGCTTCGGGGGGGGGGCAGAATGTGTCCTATCCTTACTCATATCAGTAATTAAAATGGTTACATGCTTCCAGGGGGGCAGAATGTGTCCCATCCCCACTTATCCCAGTAATTAAAATTATTGCATGCTTCCATCTAGAAGTACTGGCAATGGATGAGGGCAAAATGGTGCACACTGCCTACCTTGATCGATCTAAGACATTTGATAAACTATCGCAAAAAGGCATTGTAAGCAAACTCATGGAATAAGGCATACAGCCCTATGTTACTCACTGGATGGCCAACTGGTTCACAGACATGAGCCAGGAGGTTAAGACTAAAGACAGTACCTCCATAGAGACCAGTCACCAGTGCAGTCCCCCAGGGCTCTGTGCTAGGTCAACTCCTCTTTGGCATTTACATTTCAGAAGTCAAGACCAATGTCAAGGGCCTCTGGCTTACCAAGCTTGCAGATTATTGTAAGCTAGGAGCAAGCATAGAAATCCTCAGGATATTAACATCTTGCAGGAAGGTCTAAAACAGACAAATGACTGGTGCAAAAGCCACAGCTTAAAACCCAATGCCAAGAAATGCATAATAGTACCTTTTGGAAAGTCAACCACCCAGGGAAACTACCTCATTGATAAAATACCCCTAAAAGTAGACACAGTAATTAGAGATTTGAGTCATGTAGATAGTAATCTGGCATTTGACCAACATGTGTCTAAGGTAGTAAGAAAATCACTCTGTGTCACTCAGATTGTCAGTAACAGCCTGGCATGTAAATCCAGGGAAGTCATCATGCCACTGTACAAAGTCATCATCAGACCCATCATTGAGTATAATGACCCCTACTGTGTGTACTTTTTCAGACTCATGCAACAAGGTGGCCTAATGGGTTGGGAGGGTGGCCTAATGGTTAACGTATTTGCCTTACAAACACAAGGTGCAGGGTTTGAGTCTCAGAAGGGATAATTGGCTAGGCTTAAAGTGGCTCGCAAGGGCAGTTAGCCTAGTACTAACCTATGAACAACTGCAACATCCACAGAGGTTCCTCACAGAAAGAACATAGGGCATAAACACAATGCCCTATGCAGATTGCCTCAAAGCCTTATCTCTCTACTCTATTTCCTGCAAACTGCTTATAGGAAATTTATGCCTGGCATAAAATGCATCCTTGGATCCGGCTCTGATGGACCTTTTGCATATCTGCAAAACAAACAGCACCAGAACTACTAGATCTAATGGTTTAAACTTTGCTTGCAACTTAAACAGGACATACTGGGGACTGAGATAGGTGTGTCAGAGAATATTATCTGGAATAGGCTTCCTATCTATATGAAGCAGAGCCCTTCCCTAAGCCTATTCAAGCTCAACCCAGACTAGTGGCTGGGAAATTGGAAATTCACCTCTAGTCTGATACCTATGTGTCAGAAGCAGCCATTAAATCATGCCCTAATTAAAGTACAGTTTTGTACCTACCATAAATGTAGATGTTCGAGTGCTAATACAGCTGCAGTCATAACAGATGGGTTCTCCTGCCATCAGGCGGGTCCTCGGTCGGCCGAATATCAAAGTCTAGGTCCGGCGTCGGTTGTCGTCGCTTCTTCCCTGACGTCAGTGTGACAGGGGTATAAAAGAACCAGCCAACGCCATTTTCTTCAGTTTTTCTTGCCCCAGATGTCAGGTGCCCCCAGAAGGAAGGCAATACATAAAATTATGTAATAATGCAATGCAATATAATCAAAAAACAGTAGTTGCAAGCAAATACACCATAAAAGAAAACCCCTAGAGGGGAAGGAGGGAGGGAAACCTGAACTGCAGCTGTATTAGCACTCGAACATCTACATTTATGGTAGGTACAAAACTGTACTATGTTAATCATGCATACAGTTGCAGTCATAACAGATGGGTAGAATCCCAAAGCTAAAAAAAAGGTAGGTAGGTACTAGGGGAACTAGGAGGAGCCAAAATGCCCTGCAAGACTGCAGTGGCAAAGCCTGCTCTAGATTTGGAGTATAATGGTAGGTTGTAGTGCTTGGAGAAGGTATGCACAGAACTCCAAGTGGCTGCTTCCAAAATATCCTTGGTAGGTACTCCTCTGAGGAAGGCTGCAGAGGTGGCTGTGGCCCTGGTGGAATGGGTTCTAATGCCTGTAGGTACAGTTTTGCCATGAAAAGAATAGCAAAAGCGTATGCAGTGTGCTATCCATTTTGAGATTGTCTGTTTGGAAATTGGCTTTCCTTGAACTCCTACCGCATAGGCCACAAAGAGCTTTTCTGCTTTTCTGAAAGTCTTTGTTCTGTCCAAATAATAACGTAGTTGTCTGTGGATGTCCAAGGAATGTAGTAATCTCTCCCCCTTGTTTTGAGGATTAGGATAAAAAGTAGGTAAATGTATGGCCTGATTTAAAGCTACCCTGGATACCACTTTAGGCATAAAGGACGGGTTGGTTCATAAGGAAACAAACACCAAAAGGCCAGCATGGTAGTTCCACAGTTTAATGTGAGGTAAAAAACGGACAAAAATGTCCCACACAAAATAACCTTCAGTTACTCATACTAGTTTCGGCACACGCCTTCTTCAGTGAGTATGAAAAATACAGACATATGGACCACAACCAGACGTCAGTATATATAATGCTACTAACCAATAGGAAAAGAGTCAATGTGCTTTGGGATCCTAATACAAAAGTGAATTAACACAGTAGAATTAAAGAGTATACAACCAAAACACATAAATGTATATATATACATTTAAACAAAATAATAATACCAATAAAATATATAAGAAGATGACAAAAGCAAAAATATATAAAAATATATACAACAATATAAATTGTGTTTGCCTCCTACAATAATCTGGAATGAATATTCCTAATAAAATGAATATTAAGGGTGTTATTGGTAACAAGATCAATCCAAATGTGTTATACTATGTGTCCAAAACATGACACAATAACTGTCATAAATTTATAAATCATAAATGGTCATTCAGACCAGGTGGAAATAGTGCACCAAGATGTGTAATCCAGTACTTTTCTTTGTGGCTTAATATTCCTTGCCAACCTGTTTGGTTGTTACTGTTTCCAGTAATTCTATCTATAATGGTAAACATAAATTTGGCACTCGGATGTTTGATAGTATGTAAATAAAGGGCATTGGACATTTTATGATTACGAATATCACTCCGATGTTCCCCAATTCTGATTCTCAATGAACGTGATGTTTTGCCAACATAGAATGATTTGCATTGGCATGTTGCCAAGTAAATAACCCAACTGGTGGAACAATTACCAAAGACTCTAACATCATATACTTTACTGGTGTTAGAACTTGTAAACTGTTTTAACTGGTTAACTTGAGCACATGAAATACAATGTCCACATCGAAATGTTCCTAATAATTCATCCCCCGTAATGGTAAGTTGTTTATATTTTGCTCCACCACTTTCTCTCTGCTTATAATGGGAAAGCAAAGTTCCCAGTGTTTTTCCTCGTCTAAATGAAAATTTGCCTTTGTCATCTTCTTATATATTTTATTGGTATTATTATTTTGTTTAAATGTATATATATACATTTATGTGTTTTGGTTGTATTTTCTTTAATTCTACTGTGTTAATTCACTTTTGTATTAGGAGCCCAAAGCACATTGACTCTTTTCCTATTGGTTAGTAGCATTATATATACTGACGTCTGGTTGTGGTCCATATGTCTGTATTTTTCATACTCACTGAAGAAGGCGTGTGCCGAAACTAGTATGAGTAACTGAAGGTTATTTTGTGTGGGACATTTTTGTCCGTTTTTTACCTCACATTAAACTGTGGAACTACCATGCTGGCCTTTTGGTGTTTGTTCTGAAGTTTGGTTGGCCGTGCATGCCGTACGAGCGAGGACTGGTGTTTTGTTGTATTGGCTTCACTTCGCTGTTGGCGTTCTTGTTCCACTGTTGGCAGGAGAGGGCTCCTTCCCTGAGGTAGTTTTTGGACTCTGACCAGCGTCATTTGGGATTCAGGACTGTTCATATTTACCCGGTTTGTTTGAAGATTTGAAACTATCGGGACAAGTTTCTATTTGGCATCCAGATTTATGGTGCATCGTGTTATATTCAGGACATACCTTTTTTTGGCCTATGCGTTTGATATAACGCTTATAAGGTACTGTTATTTTTTCTACATTGACTTTGGCTTTTCCAGTTAATTTAGCATTGCGAACTGGCAGCCATAAGTAATGCCGCATATTTTATGGGCTTATTTAGAGATCGGGCTATGTGTTTTATAACCTTGAATTTTGGGCCTTACGATTTGGAATAACAGTTGCTGTTTAATCTACACAGTATATCGAGGGTTTTCGTCATATATGGCATATACGCTCACACTGTTGACAGGAGGGGACTATATGGCACCGTATTTTGAACTAACTACATCTTGTGGATGGTCGCGGACTTATTGAACAACAGTCCTTGGACTTTGGATGATTTTCGACACATACCTGGAACTTTAAAGTACATTTTCCTCCTTTTGGTCTATGAGGGGACATTATATCTCTTCTACAAACCTTTTGGACATAAGTTACAGAATTTATTTGTTTATATATGGACATTTAACATATGGCTGAGCATATTTACATATCTTGATAAGTGCGTTTAGATTACATTGACTTTTTGGTCAGTGGTACCTTGCTCGCTAGCAAGTTTTCATTTCATTTAGGATTTGTTATTCAATTCAGGACTATTTCTAATGTGTTGATTTGTTTTGTATGCAACTATTTTTACATGAGGCTATATATTGTATGACATGTTTTATGAGCATTGGACTTTAACTATATGTTATCATTGTATTTTCATCCAGCTTGGATTTTGAACCATGCTGGTATATGGAACATACACATTTGACCTAGGTGTTTAAAGATTTTATATCTGAGCACTAATCCTGGTATCTTATTTATATACAGATAGAATCTTGACTCGGATTCATTGGCAAGGGGAATGGCTACAGTCTTGTTATACACTCTAAGAAGGGCCTTCTTTTTTGAATTTCCAGCCATGTAGATTGTTATATAATTCTTGCTATACAGGGAATTTTTTATATATACAATCTGTGATTATATAGTACTGGAACTTTGCATTTTTGCATGATTATTGCTGATCACAACCATTTTACATATGGTTTTGTGTCATGACTATTATGCTTGTGTTATCATCATTTGAGGTTACATTCTGTATGCACAGATTAGGGTTATCATCGCGTGGAATTCTTTTTTAAGGTTGGACAAAAAAGATATATTTTTTGAAGTTGGACCATTTTTATCCCGTGTTTTTGTGTTTTGACACAGATTTATAAAAGGGACATATTTACTTCATATTATTTAGATTTCCCCTCTAACATGCTGTTCACTAATCTTGGGTCATGTAGAATTATTTGTGTATTAAAGATATCAGATTAGACCACACATGCAAGTTGATTCAGTAATATTTTTGAACTTTTTCCAACTTTAACTGACATTTTTTGGATACTACATTAGTGTCCTTTTTTAGAATTTTCAGATGGTTAATCTGTTTTTGAATCCAGAATTGGCATTTTTTCTTATATTAATAATACCATTTCTGCCTTTTGTAGTCTGAACGAATTATTACTTTTTTGACACTGAGGATTTGTACCCATAGTTCTGGGCATATTATATTTAGACATAGATGCTTATGTAAGCAGACTGTTTTGGTTAAACCATATGCCATATAATACTGGTGGATGTAGTTTTAGAACAAATACCCTTTACATAGGGTATTTTGGGACAGCAACTTCTATCATATACTAGTTATCCGATGACCCTCCATATTGTGAACAGTGCGGTTATTGGTTTGGAGTTGGTCCTGATACCATTTTGACTTTTTAACATTTGTTGACTTTTGGGTTTAATATTTAATTGGTATTTCTGGTCCTACCCTCATCACATTTCTCTTTTTGAATTATACATTTGATACTTTTGTAGCAAATCTCTTGGACAACCTGATCTTCATTATCATGGATTTAGATAAAATCCTGGATGGGCTGTGTGCTGATAGGGAAGATTTGGGCATTTTTGGTCTCAACCATACCCCAAGAAGCAACTCTAACCAACCGGCTCTTAATTTAATAGATGACTGTGAGGTTTCTTTTTGAAATTTGGAAAAGGGCTTGAAGGGCCTTAGAGCTAATATTTGGCATCTAAGACTATTTAAAGCCTATCTTTACAAAAATATGGCACCAAGAGGATTACGCATAAAACTTCATCCCCTTGTAGGCAGATCTGAACAGAGGCTTACAGATGAATGGGATGCAGCACTCAGAGAGGGCTCAATGGTTTTTGTAAAAATTTTAGCTTCCTACTATGAAAGAACAATAGACCTGTCCCTATCTGAAGTGAAGGATCTTGGTAATGAATGTAAGAAATATCAGTCCAGCCCCAAGTATTTGGAATCTCTAGACAGGTTGTCCAAGGAATTGACTATGTATGATAAAACTATTAAAGATAGAAAAATCAAGAAATTCAATAGAGATATTAATGATTATGATAAGGGACATCCTTTCCAAACACAGAGAACTGTGAGATTTCAAGATAACGTCCCTAATGTGAACAAGGGTAGGACCAGAAAAAGACCCAGGTCTATATTAAAAAATAGAGACCAACTTCACACCAGTACCTCAGGGGAGGAGTCATCTTACACTGACAGTGAATGTGGAACAACAGCCAACTCACCACTTAAAAAGAAAACTAATACCCAACACCCTTTCAGCATGGGAGGAAACCCAGAGGGGGGAGGGGAACATAGAAACAAATACATCTACAGATTCCATGACAGGATTAATACAAGCACTGTTGAAGTAACAACCACTGATTTTAAAAATGTCCTGAATCTATCTGATCATGGTCTTACAGATGACCAGCAGCAAGTTTTGAATAAAGGATTAAACTTTGTTCCCAGTTTTTTCTCTGATGAATATCAAATCTCATTAGATGTCATTGACTTTTGTCGTAGACTTAATCTTAAACTGTTTTTTTCTGAACAGGATAGTTCTAGTACTCAAAGATCTACTGACTTTACATTTTATAAATCTACCTTTCAGCCCCCTATGAATAAAAATGTAGCCATTTTTCAACAGGCGGTGTTGAAAAATTTACACTTCCCCCTTTTTGAAGCTCCAATTAGTGCAGATAATATCACCACTGCGGAAAGGGTGGCACTATCAGAACTTCGAGCCAATCACAATATAGCCATTCTTCAAGCAGATAAGGGTGGAGCAGTGGTCATTTTGAACATGGACTACTATGTCAATGAGGGTTTACGACAACTGTCGGATGGTCATTGTTATATGTACATGGGGATTGATCCCACTAGTAAATTTAAACAAGAGATTGACTTATTCTTACAATCTGCATTGGAAGAGGGTATCATCACTCAAAAAACTGTTCAACATCTACAGGTCAAAGATCCAGATAAACAAATCTTATATTTGCTTCCTAAAATACACAAATCTATTACACATCCCCCAGGAAGGCCAATTGTCTCTGGCCATGGCTCCCTTACTGAACCACTCTCTGCATTTTTAACTCAATTCCTCAAACCTTTACTTCCATTGGTCAGGGCTAGAATCCAGGATACAACCCAATTCTTGAAAATCATTGAGGATACTCAGCTTAAGCCTGAATGGTTGATGTGTACATTGGATGTAAAATCTCTTTATACCAGTATACCACACTGGGCCGGGCTTCAAGCTTTGGAATATTGGCTTGCCAAGGCTGAACTTTATCCTCCAGGCTTTAACACTCTGCTTATTTGCTTGACCGAACATGTCCTCACTAAAAATGTGTTCTATTTCCAAGGGGATTATTATTGGCAACTGCAGGGTACTGCCATGGGGGCTTCTTTTGCCCCAATTTATACAGATCTTTTTATGGCCTACCTGGAAGAATGCCTCATCTACAATCCCCTACACAACATATATCTGGTAGAAATGGACATATGGAGGAGATATTTAGATGATTGCTGGATGGTGTGGCGTGCTGATGCAGATTATCTCCAAGAATTTTTGGAATATCTCAATAACAATATTTGGGGCATTGAATTCTCTATTACATCAAATAGGGATATGATAGATTTTTTGGATGTCACTGTATATCGTAACAGTGACCACACACTTAACACCAAAATCCATCGGAAATATCCCCAGTTCAACACTTTGTTACATGCAAGGAGTATGCATCCACGTCACACCATCCGCAACATTCCTAAATCTCAATATTTGAGAATACGGAGAATTAATTCTTCTCATGAGGATTACACATATGCAAAGGTTGATTTACAATCCAGATTTTTGGACAGAGGTTATTCCATTTTTGATATCGAATCTGCCAGAGTTTGGTCAGATAGGCAGGAAAGGAACACATTGTTGGAATATAGGGAGAAAAGTAAACATCCTAATTGTCAAAACATTAGACTCATCACCACTTTGGGCAAAAATCATAAAACAGTTGGGCAAGCGGTGAACAACAATTGGAATATCCTGTTAGCCAATGAATTTTTGAGGGGTATCCTGGATAACCAGTGCTCATTTTCATTTAGACGAGGAAAAACACTGGGAACTTTGTTTTTCCCATTATAAGCAGAGAGAAAGTGGTGGAGCAAAATATAAACAACTTACCATGACGGGGGATGAATTATTAGGAACATTTTGATGTGGACATTGTATTTCATGTGCTCAAGTTAACCAGTTAAAACAGTTTACAAGTTCTAACACCAGTAAAGTATATGATGTTAGAGTCTTTGGTAATTGTTCCACCAGTTGGGTTATTTACTTGGCAACATGCCAATGCAAATCATTTTATGTTGGCAAAACATCACGTTCATTGAGAATCAGAATTGGGGAACATCGGAGTGATATTCGTAATCATAAAATGTCCAATGCCCTTTATTTACATACTATCAAACATCCGAGTGCCAAATTTATGTTTACCATTATAGATAGAATTACTGGAAACAGAAATAACCAAACAGGTTGGCAAGGAATATTAAGCCACAAAGAAAAGTACTGGATTACACATCTTGGTGCACTATTTCCACCTGGTCTGAATGACCATTTATGATTTATAAATTTATGACAGTTATTGGGTCATGTTTTGGACACATAGTATAACACATTTGGATTGATCTTGTTACCAATAACACCCTTAATATTCATTTTACTAGGAATATTCATTCCAGATTATTGTAGGAGGCAAACACAGTTTATATTGTTATATATATTTTTATATATTTTTGCCTTTGTCATCATCTTGTATATTTTATTGGGATTATTATTTTGTTTAAATGTATATATATATACATCTATGTGTTTTGGTTGTATACTCTTTAATTCTACTGTGTTAATTCACTTTTGTATTAGGAGCCCAAAGCACATTGACTCTTTTCCTATTGGTTAGTAGCATTATATATACTGATGTCTGGTTGTGGTCCATATGTCTGTATTTTTCATACTCACTGAAGAAGGCGTGTGCCGAAACTAGTATGAGTAACTGAAGGTTATTTTGTGTGGGACATTTTTGTCCGTTTTTTACCTCACATTAAACTGTGGAACTACCATGCTGGCCTTTTGGTGTTTGTTCTGAAGTTTGGTTGGCCGTGCATGCTGTACGAGCGAGGACTGGTGTTTTGTGGTTCGTAAGGAAACTCTGTCCTGATGGAAGATTATAAAAGGCTGGACAACCATGAGAGCCTGTAGTTCTGAAACTCTACGAGCTGAAGTGATAGCCAGAAGGAAAGCTGTTTTCCAGGACAAATATTGCAAATCTGATGAGGCAGCTGGCTCAAAAGGAGGCAAGGTCAGTTTTTCCAGAATGAAATTAAGATCCCAAGCAGGTATTGGTTGTTTCCTTGGAGGTCTTAAATTCTTAGCCCCTCTGAGGAACTGTCTTAAGAGAGGGTGAGAGAATAAAGGTGGATCAGTGTTGTATTCTGCAGAAATGGCTGAGGCATGGATTTTGATGGAGGAGAACGAAAGTCCACTGCTTAGCAGTTCTGCCAAATATTGTAGTATTTGAGGTAAATTCAGTTTTCCAGGTTCCTGGCCCTTTTTTTCATTCCAGACACAAAAACGTTTCCATTTTGCAGAGTAAGCTTTTCTAGTTGATGGCCTTCTGGCCTCCAAAATGACATCCTGCACCTCCTTGGAGAGTAGGGCCTGCTGTGATGCTAAGGAATCTTCCATGCGGCTAGATTGAGTGTTTTTAGCTGACTGTGAAGAGTTTTGAAGCTGTGCTGAGTCAGAAGAAGAGGCATTAGAGGCAGGGTCCATGGTGGGGAATGCGTCAGACTCCTCAGGAGTGGGTACCAGTGTTGCCTTGGCCAGTCCGGAGCAATGAGGATCATCTTTGGTCTGTCTGCTCTGGTCTTCAATAGGACTTTGGGCAGCAGAGGAAGAGGCGCGAAGGCATAAACTGTCATTGATGTCCAACTGAAAGAGAGAGCATCCACTCTCCAGGCCTTTGGATGGAAGATCCTTGAGCAGAATTTTATCAATTGATGATTTTTGTGGGAGGCAAAGAGATCTATGTCTGGCCTTCCCCATTCTTGGATTATTTCTGTAAAAACTTTTGGATGCAACTTCCATTTGTGTGGATCTGTCATATTCCTGCTTAGGTTGTCTGCCAGCATGTTTTCCTTGCCTGCCAAGTACTGTGCTTGTAGTTTCATTTGTAAGTCCATGGCCATGTTCCAAAGTGACATGGCCAGTCTGCATAGGGGGTAAGAATGTGTTCCTCCCTGCTTGTTTATGTACCACATAACTGTGGTGTTGTCCGTTCTTATCAATAGTTGACCTGGTTGTAGAAGGTCCTTGAAAGCTATAATAGCATTTATTACTGCTAGCATTTCTTTTTGATTGATGTGAAGGTGCTTTTCTTTTTGGGACCATTTGCCCTGAATGCACCCGGTCTGTCATGTGCCCCCCCCAGGCGTAGTCCGAGGCGTCTGTTGTGATGACTTGATTTGCTTGAGGCTTGCTGAATGGAAGACCTGTGTTTGTTTGGCATGCTTGAGCCCACCACAGAAATTCCTTTTGCAGACATGGAATTAGTGGTATTATTGTTTCCAAACTGTGGCTGTGTTGAGACCATATGTTTTTTAGGTACCATTGTAGTTTTCTCATATGCAGCTTTGCACATGGGATTAATAAGATGCAAGATGCCATGAATCCCAGAGCCTGCAGGATTTTCCTTGCAGTCAGCCTGGTGCAATTTGCCAGTGTTCTGAAGTATTGAATTAGTTGCCCCTGCTTCTCTGGCGTGAGGTAGGCCATCTGGGTGTTTGTGTCCAAATTGGCACCCAGGAAAATTATCTTCCGAGAGGGTATTAGCCTTGATTTCTCTTTGTTGACTGTGTATCCCAGAGAGTTTAATAACATTATTACATAAGCCAGATGTTTCAGAAGAATGTGCTTGCTGTCCACTTGGATCAGGCAGTTGTCCAAATAAGGGTATATTTGTATCCCTTGAAGTCTGCAGTAGGCAATTACTGATGCCAGGCATTTCGTGAATACTCTGGGTGCAGTATATAAGCCAAAGGGCAATGCAGAGAATTGATAATGGGTTGAACCTGCAAGAAATCTGAGGTATCTTCTGCAATTTTGTCTGATTGGGACATGCAGGTATGCCTCCTTGAGGTCCAATGTTACCAGCCAAGACTCCTTGCCCAGCATGGGAAGAAGTTGCTGTAGAGTGAGCATCTTGAGTTTTGGTATGAGTAGGAATGTGTTTAGGATGGAAAGATCCAAAATAGGTCTCCAATCTTTTCCCTTCCTTTGCACCAGAAATAGCCTGGAATAAAAACCTTGACCTTGTTCGTGTGTAGGTACCTCATGAATAGCTTTCATGTTTATGAGATCTGAAATTTGCCTTTGTGCCTCTGCCCTTTGATTGTTTGGCAGGTTTGGCATGCCTCTCATTTTTGGAAGGGTATGAAAATGGAATTTGTAGCCTCTGTTTATAATGTCCAGGATCCATTTGTCCTTTGTGACAACATGCCAATTTTTTGAAAATAGTGCCAGCTTTCCTCCTAAGGGGGCTGCCATTTGAGACCTGGTTGGCATGCAAAGGAGAAAGTCATTGGGTTTGCTTTCTGAAAGATTGCGAGTTGTCCTCACCACCTCTTTGTGTAGGAGCTTGCCATTGTCTGCCTCTATACGATCCTTGTGATTGTCCTCTGCCCCTCGGGTGCCTGTATCTGCCTCTTTGGGGTCTGTCTGTGGCAGGAAAGGACCAGTTTTTGGAAGGCCAATTTCTACTAAAACGTGGGGGTTGAACCTGCAGAAATTCTTTCACAGTTTGCATTGATTTAGCCTTTTCCTCCATTTTCCATAATACTTCCTCAGAATTAGCCCCAAATAGTACATCCTTTTGAAGAGGGGCGTCTAGTAATTTAGCTTTGACATGATCAGGCAAGGCTTGTTCCTTGAGCCAGGCATGCCTACGTATGACTGAGCCTGTAACAGCAGCTCTACATGAGGCCTCTAGAGCATCAAAACCACATTGTAAGGTGTGTTTACCCACTTGTTCTGCACTATGCATCAAATCCTGCAACTCCTTCAAGTCTGGTTGTTCAGGTTGTGACATTTTACTTTTCAATTGTGATAACAAAGACTGTTGGTATTTTAGCATATGAAACTGGCAGTTTAAGGCCCTCATGGATAAGGTAGCCGAGGTGTATACCTTTTTTCCCCACCTTTCTAAGGATCTGGAATCTCTCTCGGAAGGTAATGGATTTTTGGCAATGGAGGCCTTAACTCCCTTGGGCCCTTGTGAGATAGTTTCTAGGTCAGCAGCATGGCTTTTGTATAGAAATTGGTGTGATTCAGGAACCCTGTAGTACCTGTCAGGCTTAACTGGAGCTGGAGGTAGAGAGTCCGGGTTAAGGCAGGCCTCCGAGTAAACATCATCTAGGATGTCCAAATCAGGAGGTATAGCCAGAGGCCTGTGCTGGGGTAACAAAAGAAATTCCCTGAGCCTTTTCTTGGAATCTGAATAATCCTGGCCTTCCCAGTGGAAGTGTTTCCTTAAGGTATGCAAAGTTTCCCCAAATGAGTAATCCTCAGGGGGGATACAGAAGGAATAGACTCCTCTGCATCAGAATCTTCAGAAGGGGAGTAAGACTGTTCCTGATCATCAGAGTGTTCTGAAATAATGGAGCCCTGATCAGAGGAGGGGGAATCTTCCTCCACTCTGGGCCTTTTGTCCGGAGGTGGCTGAGAACCTCTGATTAGAGTAATTAAATCCTCAGCCATTTTAAGCATCTGTTTCTTAGGCATGGGGCCTGGAGATGGGCCCTGTGTAGCTGGTCTCTTAGAGTGCATGGATGCTTTAGACTTGGTGAAAGCCTTGATGGGGAAAGAAGAGGAAGGTCTGAAGACACCTTGAGTGGAGGTGGACCTGTCCACATTCTGTGTTTCAACGCCAAGCGTGGCGTCGGTATCTGTAGTCGGGGTGTGGGCCGAGGAGCCTGCAACCTCGGGTACAGGAGACACCGCCAAGGATGTGTCGTCTGTAATCAGGGGCTGCGTAGGCACCTCGCTGAGAACCGGACGATGTGGAATCGGCTTTGGCGTGGTGTCGGTAGAGGCCACGGACCTCGAGTGTCGGTCCTTGTCTTTGCATTTTTTAGACAAAACCGGAGTCGGAGTATCCGACGACATAGTATAGTTAAATGCTTTCCCAAAAAAATGCTGGGCGAACTCCGCCCGATGCTTAATAGTGCGTTTGTTGAATGTAGCACAAAAGCGACAGACCGAGACGTCGTGGTCTGGGCCTAAGCAAGGAATACAGAGGGAATGGAAATCCTTATGCGGTATTTGCTTCCCACAAGAAATACAATTATTAACTTTGTCTGACATCGGTCTGAGGGAAGAAAAGTTTCTAACGGGTACTTAGCTTTTAAGAAGACTTCGGTTTCCAAATTTTCGTAATCTCAGGAGCTGGCCGACCGGCACTTGCAAACTGCTTCTGCTTCGGGCACCGCACGGCAAGAAAGACAGAAGAAAATGGCGTCGGCTGGTTCTTTTATACCCCTGTCGCACTGACGTCAGGGAAGAAGCAACGACAACCGACGCCAGACCTAGACTTTGGAATTCGGCCGACCGAGGACCCGCCTGATGGCAGGAGAACCCATCTGTTATGACTGCAGCTGTATGCACGATGAACATCATAAACCTCTTAAAATAAATTCTAAGATACAATAACTTGTAGGATATATATGGGTTGCACACCTAGGTTTACAAAGGCCCCACTGGTCATTAGCCTAGTATACACCTATGAATCTATGAACCTATTTGATTTTGATGAATTATATATCTAACAAGCAGACAACAGTGCACTACATGGATGTATTATATGTTAATGTGCGCCCCGGCCATAGCACTGACCACAGATAATTGTTAAAACCAAGCTTTTCCACAGCATTTACACAATCGAATAAATAAGCAGGTAACAAGTCTTTCGGCTCTTCCCGGTTAGGGGTCATCACAGCAGAGCTCAGGTCCGCTAATGATTGGCAGTGGATTTTTGAGTTGCCAGCCCGACACCCAACCTTCAAAGAAGGCACACCCATTAAATAAGCAGGTAAGAAGTAATGATAACAAAACATTCAGAATTAATTTATCTTACAGATTTTCTCTGCTGAGTAGTTCTAGGTTCAGCAAAACATTTCTGTTTCTTTAACTCATTCACTCCAATGGAACTCAGGAAGTCCGCACTGTAACTTCCAATGGGCGGAGCCTAAGCCTTTTGACAGAATCAAATTATGTTGTCACATTTCAAACAAATGTTCATATTTCTGGAACCATAGGGGTTATGAATGAAGTATAAATGGCAAACTCTTCAACACAAATTATTTTTATAGTGGTAGTATTCTTTAGGTTCTAGGTCTTAAACTGAAAGTTATTAGTCACAGTAAACACAGTAACTATTACTTTGTAATATTTTGTAAACAACTTACAATATCTCAGCAACCACTCAAGTTACACACATACTGTCAGCAGCATTTTATTCATCTAGCTGAAAGATTTCATATGAGGCTAAGGAGTTCTGTGTTATTTCGTTGTTGAGATATTTAGAAAAATGTGAAAATCAGTTCTATATAAATTACTATTATAAAAACAACAGTTAATGTCTATTTACCTGCATTAGACAGAGATCAAACATTAATTGCTCATAATATACTATATCAACCTGACCACACACCAATACTTTCCCAACTGATAATCCCCTATAACAATCTCAACTCCAGCTCATAAACTAATGACCAAAGCAATCAAGTCAAACAACTTTGCCGGTGACTGTCTTTTCACTAATACTGTAGGTAGGAACTGGAATATTCTTCCTACCGACATAACTCTGACTTCATCTTTGCCTCTTTTCAAACAGAAAATTAAACTTTACTTCCAAAACCACTGGCTCTGTTCCTGCAGCACACCTGACTAAATTATCTAAATTATTACTCTCTACTCCTCTACTCCCTACCTCTCCACTCCAACTTCCATTTCTGATCCTTCCTCTACTAAAACTATAAGTATTATACCTTTCTCTGTAAATTTGATGAACTTAAATAATTATATCTTTCTTAAAGTGGAAACTTGTTACTTTACTGTTTCTATACCTCCCTTGCAATGTTTTAATAATGTATTTTTCCTGTAAAAATTCTTTTTGATTTTGAAATGTAATAGTAGATAGTGGAGCTTTTCTCCTCGGGCCTCTGCTGAAAATGGACTTGCTATCCAGCCAGACTAGCCCGGTCAACAAATGTAAAATAAATAAATAAAATAAAATAAATAATGCATTTGAGTTTGCCATTGTGTAAGCATTCAGATGAAATCTTTTAAAACCTTGTACATAGCATGGTTGTAGAATTATTGATGCAAATATGAACAGGCAATATTTGACACCTAAAGGTGTCACTAGGAGTTAACTGCAGATGCATCTGGAGGTGTCACTCAGATGTAATGAGTTAATCCAGGGTAAAAGATACCATCATGGCATACTGTAACTTGTCTTCTAATGGAAGCCAGAAGTTGATATGAAAGCCCTAAACTTCCCAGTGTGGGCAAACTTTTAATGTTAATAAACAACTAACAATAAAGACTAATAAGAGTATGATAATTGTCTCCACAAAAAAAGCAGCAAACAGGCCAGGAACAACCGCCAAGGAGAAATTCAGCCAACCACTCGATAGGAGCAACAATATATATATACATATATATATATATATATATATATATATATATATATATATATATATTCATCCGATGAAGTTGCATTGTCAACGAAAACGTGGATTCATTTTGTGGCGTTAATAAAAGGAATTTCTCCTTGGCGGTTGTTCCTGGCCTGTTTGCTGCTTTTTTTGTGGAGTTTTTTGTACTTCAGCTATCCTTTTGGTTTAGTATGATAATTGTGTAAAACAAGTGTAATTCCCATAAACAGTACTTTGTCCTTAAAGACACATTTTCTTTAAAGAACTAACCAACAAATCTCTCTTTCTGTTCACAGTAAATTATCCTGTCAAGATGTAGGAACCTGAAGATAATAATCAAGACAAAAACAGAATCACTTTCCGTCAGCGTTCTAAATTTTTTCATCATACTAGTAATGAAATAAATACAACAATCTGTGCCTGCTTCATCTGTTTTTCTGTTGTATTTTCACAAGCTAAATTACATGTTGCAAATCCTGGAAACTTGTAAAGTATTCATTTTCTCTGGTACAAATTGAATCATGTTTTGTAATAAAGAATATTTGCTTTAGACATACTGCATCAACAGAACAGGCTGGTAAGCTTGGGGGAAGCACAGAAGTAACTGTCTTTAGACATCAAGTGTATACTTGCATAAAGCAAAATAGAATGTGTTTTCGTATTGTATCTTTATATACCCAAAGTAGCAAAGGGTGTCATATCTCAGACACATACATCCAACATCTAAGTAGATATGACTATGAAAGTCTTCACTAGAAGTACCTGTTTCCCAGAACTGGAACCTGTGTAATTTGGAAAAAATTCTAAAATGTCCTCAGTTGCTTGTAATATTAAAAACGTTGCCCCCACTGGTACAGAGGTAGAAAACACCTACTGTTATTGTACAGAAATATTAAAATAATGACTTGAATGGCATCTTAAATGGCAGAAAATATGGACTTTCAAAGGTTTCTACACTTAGCAAATGTGTGCAAGCTGCAAACTCTGCAAGTGACAAATGTGCAACTCTCAGAAGCATCACATGTACAGGAGGATGCCTAGAATGCAATTTACATAAGAAAGGTAGGTGACATCAGTTGTCTGTATGCGCAAGATTAATGCCTCCTTTTCAAACCTGCAGATGCAAGAAAAGTGCTGCTTTCCAGTGTCTGCACATTGTTAGATGTACATGGCTGGAGGGGAGTAAATAATGTATTTATTTATTTGCAATTTGATTACCGGGGAAGTCCACTGGGCTGAATTGACCCATTTTCAGTGGAGGCCTGGGGAGAAAAGCTCCAAGATGCATTATACAATTTAGATACAAATGATAGTTAATATTAAAGATCTTATGTAGAATAGTTACTCATAAATGCATTCAATATCATGCATAGTTAACAAATTCATTAAGCTTGAAGGTAGGGATCACACAGTTTCATTTGAGGAAAACAGATATGGGTTAGTGTGGAAACAGTTTACATACAAACCTTTTAAGAAAATGTAAATACGCTTTACATACACACATCAACAGTAGAATGCTATTTACAATATTTACAAGGTTGGGCTATGTGAGGGTAGCTGTAGGAGGTGAGAGCTTAGAGAGAAGCTATAGAAATTGTTGATATCTGAAATTCTTTACAGTATTAAATTCAACACATTTGAGAAACAACAAATATCAATCCATCCATCCATCCATCCACAACCCCTTTTCCCATTTTGCACATGGGGTCAGGGTGTCAATTCAGCAGTGATAATCATCTTGAGCCAAAGTTTACACCGCTGGGTGGCTTGCCCAAACATCAATAATGTACAGAAAAGCACAAGGCAAGTTTGCTCAGAATAATCAGGATTTTGTTAACTTTCCTATCACAGACAGCATGGCTAAGTATATGAAACAAAGTAGCTGGGAATATAATGTGGGCCAGTGTCAGAGATACACCAAGCTAATATCAAGTTCTGTCACCCAGTATGTGAAAGAACTGTATCTTTGATTTTTTTCCAACCTGCACACATAAGCGATTCTACTGACCTGTATCAGCTTATCATATCATATTCTACATACTCCTTTCTTCATGGTCAGGCTATACCAAAAATAATGTCCATTTACACTTTCCTTTTTTGTGAATTAATTACCTCAGAAAGAAATGAATTTAATAGAGCACTGTCTTTTAATGTGCTCACCATATGCAGAAATACACACAAGTAAAAATGTAGAAATAAGCAAACTGTTTATTAAAATATTATTTAGTCAACTGTCTTCCTTCACACATCAGAGAAAGTCTGCACCTACACAGTGCTGCCAACGTCCACTACTAGCTGATGTTGGAAGGGGGCATCACAGATCCTTTACTGATTCACACAGACAATAACATGTAAAGCAATGCTGTGCTACTCTGGAAACCAGAACTTCACTGTAATGGCTAATGAGACCAACTTATAACACATAAAGGACTCTTTAAAGGAATATGGGTTAAACATTGTTAGTGTATTAACCTAACAAAACCATGCTACTCTGTTCTCAGCATTCTATTTTATCACACCTTGCAAATCGCTACAGGTCTGTTTTGTATTCAACTTTTTAACTTTTCTCACAACCTTGAAGGAACACAAATATTAACATAATGATTATTAGTTTTGCTTCAGCTTTGTATCAATAAGTAATTTGTCTGAAATATATATTCCTAAGTAATAAAATCATTAAGCAACTGAGATGGTTTCATGTATTACTGCTACGCATAGTTTGAACTCAAGGCTCTTCTTTAACTGCATAATACCACAGCTGTTAATCTTATTATTTATGTATGCTTGTATGTCAACATTTACTTGTATCTTTTTTAACTGCTGTGCCTGATAGTGATCTAACTTCTGCCACAACTGTTCATTCATTCAGCTTCAGTGGAGCAGGAGTCATTTGAGGCATGGCAGTAGTCTAGGCAGACATGAGGGATTTTCAGTGTTCAGCACAAACTTCACCCCTAACAACTGATATGCATGCTCACAGATGTGAGTGCCTGCCATTCCTTCCAGGTGGCACAGTGGTGCAGCAGTTAGCATTGTCAACTCACAGCGAGAGGGTCTCCGGTTCGATTCATGGCTGAGGTGCCTTCTGTGTGGAGTCTGTTTGTCCTCCCTGTGTTCGTGTGGGTTTCCTCCAGGTGCTCTGGTTTCCTCCCATATTCCAAATACATGCAGTATGTGGATTGGACACTCTAAACTGGCCCTAGGTGTGAATGTGTGTGTGCGTGTGTGAATGTATGGTGCACCCTCTGAGGAGGGTTGGACCTTGGCCTAGCAACCTCAGTCCATAAAACCCATAACTGCTACAGACACAACAAGTGCTGAAGAGTGCTAGTTGCCTGATGTACCACATGGTATGACAACGGTAAAGAGAGAGAAAGGTGTGGGTCATCTCTCCTACACAGCATGCCAAGCAACTTTCTGTCTCTGTCCGGTAGGTGCTGACATTACAATGGTCTGGACCTTCTCCATTCCCCTCAGAATGAGTGAGATGGCAGTAGCCACTAACTTTTACTCCACCCGTGAGGTCCGGTCACTAGCTGATCCTTAGTTTCTTGGGGCACAATCATGGATTTCTCTCTCTGTATCAAGGAATTGCTATGTGTATTTGTTTTATACACATGTAGGACTACTGATATCAGCTGTACCCTCTCAGTCATGACCTGAAGTACCTACATCACACAAGTTTGTTTGTTTGTTTGTCTTTCGGCTTTTCCTGGTAAGGGGTCGCCACAGTGGAACTCCGGTCCACTAATGATTGGCAGTAGATTTTTACGAAATGCTGAGGTGCCAGCTCGACGCCCAACCTTCAACGAAGGCACGCCCATTTACGCACGCATGTCTTTCGAACACTACCCAATCACGGGGAGGAAATGCAGACTCCACACAGAAGGCACTCCCAAGCCAAGCCGAGAATCGAACGGGAGAACCTCTTGCTGTGAGGTATCAACTCTACCGCCGTACCACCGCGGCATACCTAGATCACACAAGTAATGACAGATAAATGGAATTATATAGTAAGTGATATGCAAAATACATCAACAACCAAACAACAAAAGATGCACATGAGAGCCTTTCAGATCCTAGTGGAAGAAAGGATCAAGGGAAAATAGATGCTAACAATGTCAGGAATTTATAATGCAGTTGTTACCCATTACTACAGGACAGTTGTACACATCTGCATTCAATGCAGTTGTTACCTATTACTACAGGACAGTTGTACACATCTGCATTCAATGCAGTTGTTACCAATTACTACAGGACAGTTGTACACATCTGCATTCAATGCAGTTGTTACCAATTACTACAGGACAGTTGTACACATCTGCATTCAATGCAGTTGTTACCAATTACTACAGGACAGTTGTACACATCTGCATTTAATGCAGTTGCTACCTATTACTACAGGACAGTTGTACACATCTGCATTCAGTGCAGTTGTTACCTATTACTACAGAACAGTTGTACACATCTATATTCAATGCAGTTGTTACCAATTACTACAGGACAGTTGTACACATCTGCATTCAATGCAGTTGTTACCAATTACTACAGGACAGTTGTACACATCTGCATTCAATGCAGTTGCTACCTATTACTACAGGACAGTTGTACACATCTGCATTCAGTGCAGTTGTTACCTATTACTACAGAACAGTTGTACACATCTACATTCAATGCAGTTGTTACCTATTACTACAGGACAGTTGTACACATCTGCATTCATGCTGATAGGTTAGCCACTTTTAGAAAATATTGAAATGTTTCACTTAAGAAGTTACTATTATATAGTGAAGGCCACTGTTCTATACTCAATTAACCACTTAACTGTAGTGTTTTCTATGTGTTTCCACTAGACATTTGGAATAAACTGATCTAAGTGTTTGAAAGGGCTTATGGTGCTTTAGTATAGCACTAGGGTGGAAGTAGTATCCTTACAGAGCAACTTATGGGTAAAACGGATATAAATATGTCCTTTGCTTAAGCTGAAAGACACAACCAGTGAGCAGAGCAACTTCAAAGACAAAACAGTAGAGTTGTAGGCTGATGGTGCATTTGTGAAACTGACTTCAGCTACAGAAAGTGTGATATGCCCATAGCTGAGAATAGAGCCTCATCATCTCCTGCCAACAAGCTTAGTAATGAGAACTACAAAGTTTTATTTGGCATCAGGCATGCAACAATAACTGCATCTTGACTAAAATTGTTTCAGAGTGCAGAAAAAGTAAGGGAGAAGATGACAATCCATGCACCCATGAACCCGAGTGAGTTCCATGATGAGTGAGTGCATGAACAGTCAGCTATTCATTTACGATAAAGCAATGGCATTAAATGTGATCCAGCCAAAAAAGTTCTTAGACTCATAGATTAGTACTAGGCTACCTGCCTTTGTGGGCTATTTTAAGTCTAGCCAATTACCCTATGTAAGAATCAAATGCTGCACATTGTGCCTATAAGGTAAACACCTTAACCATTACACCAGCCTCCGAAAGTTCTGCATGACCACTTGGAAGTAATGCTGTTTACATGCTTAATAGGATAGAAGATTGCATTAAAATGGTTGTTCTCAAACAGGAGTCTATTAATATACATAAAGAAAAAAAGACAATTAGGAAGCCTAATAATGTACCCAAAATAACCAGTATAGTACTCTAGTGGCAATCCAAGCAGGAGTAAACCTGATGCTTTGTAAAGCTCTCTCTTCTATCATCCCATACATATATCTGTCACCCATTTTAATGTCCATCCTTCTCAAATGTATCCTGCCAAGCAGTGCACATAACATGGGAGCCAGGAACCATTAATGGACAGGGATCCAGTACTGTAGAGTGCGCACGCGCGCACACACACACACCTGGGTGTAATGTGAACACCCCCAATGTGCCTACTCTTATTCCTTTGCAATGCAAATGGGGACCAGATTCCTTGTGGATAGCTTCTCCTCCTCCAACCTCTCAGTGGAGGTGAGGAGACCCAACTGCTTACTTGGCAGGAAGCAGTGATCAGTGGCACTGAACACTTATGGCAGGTCACTGGGCAATGTTCCAGGATGGTATCCTTCCCCTCATCTATACCAGTAATAACATCTGCAAGACAGATAACAGCAAAAGTGGTGCTACAACCTGTGTCAAAGCCATGATGGGAATGAAAAAGCTGCTCATTCTTAGTAATATGCTTGATGGTGTTGTGCTTTTAATCTTGGAGAGGATGGACAGTAGCAGTAAGCCCTGAGATGGTCAGCTTGTTTGGATATTGGGCCAGACAGGGAGAAGGCTAAGAGGTTGATGGATAGTTTGAATATGTACGTTATGGACAGTGATAGCAGTGGTCAGTTTTATAAAAGTAGGACATTTGGGACATACATCAGTTTTAACAAGGCTTTCAGAACTAGGGAAACCAGACAGTACTTTCCTAATCAAAGTTACTGAGGCTCTGTAGAGGCTGAATGGAGGCTAAAATTCACAGGTAAATAACAGGAGGATTCAATAGTCCACCCTATATGAACCACTGGAAGGAGATGTATCTGACAAAGAGGCCTGATGCCCAGCCCTATTTTCCCTGATGTCAGGCCAAGAGTACCAACATTTCTAGCTAAAGACTTCTACAGTAAGCATGTTTCAAGATCTTTGTTATTCAGATTCTCAGACCAGATTGTGTTCCATTCTCTCATCAGCATTCGCACTGCTAGTGTGATCCATTTGAATGTAGATTCTAGACCTTTCTTGTAATTTTATGGAATATGATATAGAATAGTAAAAGTCTCACTGATGGTTATTAGTTATTCATTGGGGTACATGGAAGTGTGCCTTTCATTACAGCAGCTCAATGAAAGGCAAACTGGTGTGTGTGTGTGTGTGTGTGTGTGTGTGTGTGTGTGTGTGTGTGTGTGTGTGTGTGTGTGTGTGTGTGTGTGTGTAGATGGAGGGGGCACATAGACCAATCAACAGGCATAAGACTGGAGAGTGGTCACCAACTACATCTAGCCAAACACTCAAATATCTCTAATTCTGGCTGGCATAGCAGAAACAATCCAGGTTATAAATGCCACCATAAGACACAGACTGCACAACAAATGAATAAAACAAAAAAATGCCTAGCAGATTCTTATGTACTGCAGTGGTGTCTGACTAGTTCATGTTCACCATCCCCTTGAGTGATACAGTCTCCTCTGGAAATGTGACATAATACAGAGGTGAAAATATATCCAAGGCCCTACAAATGCCTTCACTCTAAGGAGAATTATAAATGCAGAATATATTAATCTCTCTGCACCTTTTATATACAGCATTTGTGCTGAAGATCTTAGTATCATAATAAAATTGCTTAATGTAGAATCACCTATCTCATCACCTAATAGTGATCTTAATGCCAACATCAGTACAAATGGTGTCCAGTTAACCCTGACCCTGTCATTCCAAAACCAACTATAATTTTAGTTCCTTTACTAGCTAAAGCATTGAAATATAGAACTCATTAGCAGTAAATGATGAAGTGAACCACCAACACTGTCCATTTCCTGCATCATAAATGCTTTGTGATTGCATGTTATCTAACATTCTACTTCTAACATCTTGCTGAATTTTATGTCTGTCTCATGAATTTAAGTGTAACACATTCTGATTCCATAACATGCTCAGGATACCTACTCCATATATCTACAGACCTTACTAAGCATAAACACTTGTGTAATATTTGCTCTGAGCCCTCTTCTATTAATAGGTTTATAGCTAAGCACTAGGCTAACTGCCCTTGTGGGCCATTTTAAGCCTAGCCAGTTTCCCTTTTTGTGCTCAAATTCACCTACCCCATTGAGGGGAAGACAGGAAGAGTCGAGTGGAATAAGCTGATTCTTCCAGTAGAACATGATGGATTGGGATTACCCAATTTGAAAAGGTATTTTAGAGCTACACGGTTAAGGCTCCTATACATAGCACACGCAGAAAACTATAATAAAAAGTGGAAAAGGTAAGGATGATGATGAAATGGGGAGGGTCAAGAAACAAGGAGAGACTGGGATTTTGGATGCAGGCCTTTAAGGAGAATAACAATAATCATACAGAATATTATATCCATAAAGTAGCAGAAAGCATTCTAAGGTCTAAGCCAACATGGAAATGGAGAAAGGAGATGCTGCAATAGGGATGACTGCAATTAGGTATACAAACAACAGGCATGAGGGGGCTGGAATTTATTGGAGAAAACTGGCAAAGGAACCAAGGTATTGGGAGCAAATAACTAGAGAGGGAAAATGATAGAATGGGAAGATGCCAAGAATTTATTTGGACTCTAGGTTAGAGATGGTTTCCCTATCAAGGATTGATATCACAGTATAGGAAAGAGAAAGAAACAGGGGGTTCCTAATTGAAAGACCAGCACTGGTAGAGTTTTTAGTAGAATCTAAAACAGAAAGTGCCATTAAAAAGGAATAATTAGTAGGGCATATAAAATAAAGCATGATAATTATAAGAATCTATCAGAGGAGGTTAGAAAGGATTGGGAAGAGAGACTGGATATGCAATTCACAAAGAAACAATGAACAGATATATGTATGAATTCCAAGTAGGCAACAAAATCTAGAAGATTTAGTATTTTTGCTTGGAAATCTTTACATAGATATTTTTATACTCCAAGTAGACTCCAAATAATTTTTCCTCAGATAGATAGCAAATGTTGGTGGTGTGACAGGGAAGAAAGAGGTAATTGGAAACATATTTTCTAGGAGTGCAGTGAGCTGGCAGACTTTAAGGATTCCCTGCGGGATCCACTGTCGGAGATGCTGGGTGGGCAGATTGGTATGATGAAGGAGATGATTTTTCTGAGCTGTGATACAGAATTGGAATTGCCTAGACATGGTAAGGCCTTGCTGTCTGTAATTATGGTGATTGTCAAAAAAGCAATTACTAGAAAATGGATATCAAAATCTAAACCAACTATATTATAAGTAGTGAATATAGTAAGAGAGATAAAACAACTGGAACTGAGATCTTTAAAAAAAGATAGGAGCAAACTATATAGGAAAAAGTGGGAATTGTGGGAACAATACATACAGGGGATAAATTAAGTTTAAAAGAAGGCAGGACTTAAATGAGCTATGTAATGTTTGACTGAAAATGATTGGGTAGAGTGTAAGTGATGTATAAGATTTGCAGCTGGGAATGTGTCAGTATGGTTTGTGCTGTAAAATGCTTGCAATTACAATTGTGTCAGTGTGGTTTGTTTTCATTTATATAAATGTATGATTGCCAATGTCATAAGTGATGGATTAATAAAGATGTTTCTTGTTTAAAAAAATAACCTATCCCATTTGTTTAGAGGTTGGGATTACCCATCCCATGGTTAATTATATATTACCTCTAATTAAAATAATTGTGATTGTACCACAGATAATTGGAGGGAACCTATGCATGGGAAAAAGCATTTAGGAGCTGCCTCTGTCCATTAGTAGCACAGTCCGGAGGTAAATTTTCTGTTCCCCATCCATAGATTTAAGTTGTGCTTGAAAATGAACAGGAATGAATTTCATTTTATGGGGATGGGGAGTCTGTGCTATAGCAGCGGTATCCTCGATGAGATACTATGTACCTGCCCCTCCAAACCATTTTGTTGATATTGCAGAAGATGTTTGAATCCCTATAGCAAGTATTTCTGAATCTAAAGATCTCTTTATCTTGTAAGTTGTGTTTCACTGTGACCTCTGATAATGGTAAGAAGCTATCCTTCCATTTGTATCTAGATACCTTGAATTCAGCAGTTTTGGCCAACATATGTCAAGTATTTATATGGGCAGTTACTACCTTCTTGCAATATTTTAGCATCAACAGGCAGTTGGACTAGTATTTTTTGTATGTAACCTGACTATACAAGACAGTATTATCTTTAACATCAGTTGCACTAGTATATAGTTTAATAAAACAAACTGAAGACTCTAAATTATATTGAGTGGAAGCCTGTCACGATGTCCTCTTTTTGTAACGATCCCCAAATACCTCAGGGTTAATTCAGAATACATAGCATTAAGCCAAGAAGCATCATATCCAAGGGGAGTAAGGTAGTAACATACTTCCTGAATCCTCCGACGACAACCTTGGTATTGGCCTGTCCTGCAAGGGACAGCCACTGTAATTCATCCTATCAGAGGACTGAGATTCACCATTTTCTTGATGGAGATGTGGAATAATTCAATACAGCTGAAGATTTAGTATGGTTTCTTTTTCATTTCAATTTTTACTTTATTTTATTATTTATTGTCTATGTCCTTTATAGTGGAAGTTGAAAAAGGGTGATTGTGAGGTGGAATTCAGACAAGAGTTAAGACAGGCACTGGGTGGCAGTGAAGAGTTATCAAATAGCTGGGTAACTACAGCAAAGCCAGAAAGGGAGATGGCTAGAAAGGTGCTTGGTGTGACATCTGGACAGAGGAAGGAGGACAAGAAGACCTGGTTGTGGAATGAGGAAGTACAGGAGAAAGAGGTTGGTGAAGGAGAAGTGAGATTGTCAGAGAGATGAAGAAAGTAGACAGGAATATAAGGAGATGAGGCATAAGGTGACGCGAGAGGTGGTGAAGGCTAAGGATAAGGTGCATGGAGAATTGTATGAAAGGCTGGACACTAAGGATGGAGAAAAGGGCCTGTACTGATTGGCTAGACAGAGGGACCAAGCTGGGAAAGATGTGCAGCACGTAAGGGTGATAAAGTATGAGGGAAACATACTCACAAGCGAGGAGAGTGTGTTGAGCAGATGGAAAGAGTACTTTGAGGGGCTGATGAATGAAGAGAATGAGAGAGAGAGAAGGTTGGATGATGTGGGGATAGTGAATCAGGAAGTGCAACAGATTAGCAAGGAGGAAGTAAGGATAGCAATGAAGAGGATGAAGAATGGAAATTGCTGTTGGTCCAGATGACATACCTGTGGAAGCTTGGAGGTGTTTAGGAGAAATGGCAGTGGAATTTTTAACCAGATTGTTTACTGAAATCTTGGAAGTGAGAGGATGCCTGAGGAGTGGAGAAGAAGTGTTTTGGTACCAATTTTTAAGAATAAGGATGATGTGCAGAGCTGTAGTAAGTACAGAGGGATAAAACTGATCAGTTACAACATGAAGTTATGGGAAAGAGTAGTGGAAGCTAGGTTTAGAAAGGAGGTGATGATTAGTGAGCAGCAGTATGGTTTCATGCCAGGAAAGAGCACTACAGATACGATGTTTGCTCTGAGAGTGTTGATGGAGAAGTACAGAGAAGGTCAGAAGGAGATGCATTGTGTCTTTGTGGACTTATAGAAAGCATATGACAGGGTGCCTAGAGAGGAGTCGTGGTATTGTATGAGGAATTCGGGAGTGGCAGAGAAGTATGTAAGAGTGGTACAGGATATGTATGAGGGTAGTGTGACAGTGTTGAGGTCTGCAGTAGGAGTAACAGATGTGTTTAAGGTGGAGGTGGGATTACATCAAAGATCAGCTCTGAGCCATTTCTTATTTGCAATGGTGATGGACAGGTTGACAGATGAGATCAGACAGGAGTCCCCATGGACTATGATGATTGCAGATTACATTGTAATCTGTAGTGAGAGTAGGGAACAGGTTGAGGGGACCCTGGAGATGTGGAGATATACTCTAGAGAGGAGAGAAATGAAGGTCAGCAGAACTAAGACAGAATATATGTGTGTAAATGAGAGGGAGGATAGAAGAATGGTGAGGATGCAGGGAGTAGAGCTGGCAAAGGTGGATGAGTTTAAATACTTGGGATCAATAGTTCAGAGTAATGGTGAGTGTGGAGGAGAGGTGAAGAAGAGAGTACAGGCAGGGTGGAGTGGGTGGAGAGGAGTGTCAGGAGTGATTTGTGACAGACGGGTACCAGTAAGAGTGAAAGGGAAGGTCTACAAGAGAGTAGTGACACCATCTATGTTACATGGGTTGGAGACGGTGGCATTGACAAAAATGCAGGAGTCAGAGCTGGAGGTAGCAGAGTTAAAGATGTTAAGATTTGCATTGGGTGTGATGAGGATGGTCCGGACAAGGAATCAGTATATTAGAGGGTCAGCTCAGGTTGGATGGTTTGGAGACAAAGCCAGAGAGGTGAGATTGCATTGGTCTGGACATGTGCTGAGGAGGGATGCTAGGTATATAGGGAAAAGGATGCTAAGGATGGAGCTGCCAGGTAAGAGGAAAAGAGGAAGGCCTAAGATAAGGATTATGGATGTGCTGAGAGAGGACATGTAGGTGGTTGGTGTGACAGAGCAAGATGTGGAGGGCAGGAATAAATGGAAACAATTGATCCACTGTGGCAACCCCTAACGGGAACAGCCGAAAGTAGAAGAAGAAGATTGTCTATGTCCTTTATGAATTATATTACAAATATAGCAACTCAAGATAGGTTTCCTACAAGGTTTATATGACATGAGTGACAAAAAAGCAGTTTGACAGCTAAGTTCAACATCTGTGATCCCCCAAGAGCTTAACTCACCCACTTTTTGTGTTGGCTTGCTGAGCATACACAGACCAAGACATTGTTTTACTACTGAATCAGGAACAGGATTCACCAACATCCTTCTCTACAAGATGTGTTCATTAATGATTACAGGCCACTGCTCAGCCACACTGACTTGAAAAGCAGATCCAGTCCTTGGCACTAAACTAGTATATAGTGATGTGAATTTGGAAAGGGTAATTGTTTTCAACAACTATATAATCTTTCTACCAAGTGGCAGCAGATTATTCTGATGTTGTAGATAAAGCTATGCCAACATCCATTGGTGTGGCAGTTTTTCTGCTTGTCTAAGCTAAACCATGTGCTTAAGTACTTGCTGGCTGACCATTAAAAAGTGCTATAAAATGGCTGCAGCCCCTCTGATAAATTAACCTTAAATAAAACAAACATTTACATGTGCAGAATCCAATGCCTGTATTATCATGAGGAGTTCCATTTCTGATCCAAAAAATAACATACATTTTTTTGCCTTTTCAGGTTCACAAAGGATTCAGTTTCTGCATGGGAAAAAAATAATGTCTTAGAGATTCATATAGTTTCTAAGCTATACAAAAACTGCACAAATAATTTGTGTATAGTCAGGTACTTCTGTAAGAATGGTGATACATTCAACTAGAAAGACCACACATAAGATGGGTTATCTTCACTCAGTGCTGCTACAGCCAAGTGCTTGTTACAGAAACTCACATGCTCCTTCCCAACATGTAGGATTCTTAAACATAAAGGAACCATATCCTATTACTACATTATAGCCCTCCCTTTAAGATTCACTTTAGATGTTGTAAAGAACTACAGCAGTATTATAATAAGACAAAGCTAACCATTCATAATGCCAAAACTTCACTTAGACGTATTTCATTAAAATTGATGCCAATAAATTAAATTTTAGGAACAAGTATTTTTTAAGGTGGCCTGAATTATCTCCAACCCAAGATCTGAGCCTTCTGACAGAATTCAGGCTCTACTTCTGAGGTGATATGCATGATCTCCTACATCTAAGAAAGGTCTCATGATATTTAAAACTGGTGATGGGTATTTTCCTCAACTGGAAAAGACACAACGCGTTGTAAAAAAGACTTTATCAAACAGCAAAGCTTTCGGGTAGAACCCTTTCTCAATACTAATACAAATGCATTCAAAACATGGCTTGTTTTAAATAAGAGCCCACAAGTCACATGATAGCAGCCCATACCATATGACCTTGAAATAAATATAATATTAATAAAACACATAAAAGCATATAAACATAGAAATAATGCACATATACATCTACATCTATAACAATAACATAAGAAATATACAAATCATGATTTAACGTAATATAGTACGCTGTAACTTCATTAAAATAGGTTTAAGGCTTAAAGCAAAATTTAGACCAGGAGGACGATCCGCTGCCAGTCGGAGTATCCACTCATACTCTCTGGTCTCAAGAATATTATTAATATCCCCTCTCCTAATAGAGGATGGAACAACATCTATAACCCTAAACCTAAACTTATGTTCAACCCCACACAATTGTACATGCTTGAAAAAAGCATTATTTAAATTTTCCCTCCTAATCTCAGACTTATGCTCAATAATCCTGTCTTTTAACCTACGAGTAGTCTTGCCTATATAGAATGAATTACACATTATACAGGTGGCCACATATACGACATTAGTTGTGTTACAGTTTGCCATAACATTAAACGTATAGTTTTTACAAGTAATAGGATGAATGAAAGAAGAAGAAATAGCAATGCCAGCTATATCTGAGCAACAAGAGCAACACAAACATTTAGAGGTACCAAACCGAGGCACACCAAAAAACTTCAAGTTGGTAACAGATTTAATATTGCCTTTAAAATCTTTATAGCATAACCTACTTTTGACTGTTCTCATATTTCTATAAGAAAAAAGGGTTTATTACCCAATAGCCTAAATATATCAGGAGATGCAATCAATACTGGCCAATACTTATTTATGATGTATTTAATCGAAGACACTCTATTTCCAAACGTAGTCACATATCTAAGCGTATTAGTCTTTTGTGGTATGACTGGTAAATAAGCAAGTGTATTATTCTCAAAGTCACTATTATTCCTAAAATATGGCGAATATAAAGTAGTTCTATTATTTATAACATGATCCTTCAATTCTGTTAATACATTACTGTCATAACCACATGTTAAAAATTCATTATACATGTCATTAAGTTGAGTATGAAAAAATATATCACTCGTGTTAAGTCTACTCACTCTAGCAAACTGTGCCTTAACAACACCTTTAAAAACATGAGGAGCATGCATACTGTCAAAGTGTATGTACCTATTAGTGTGTACATCCTTTTTAAAAATGGTGGTATGTAACAAGCCATCATTCAAACTGACCTTAACATCAAGGAATAATGCTTCATCTCTAGATACAGTAGCTTTAAAGACCAAAAAAGAAGTAGAAGTATTTAAATATAACACAAACTGTTCTAAACTTTCTAAAGAGCCCTTCCAAATCAGAAAACAGTCATCTACAAATCTCTGATAAAAACAGATATTGTTATTCAAAAATTCACAACCATTATGTATATGCTGTAGTTCCCATTGGTATAAAACCAAATTTGCATACTTATTAGCAACAGGTGTCCCCATTGCCACACCATTAAGTTGCAGATATAACTGTTGATCAAAAATAAAAATGTTGTTACTCAATACCAAATCTAATAGCAAACATATATTTTCAACAAAACTAGCCGATAATTCTGCCTGTGTTGTTAAAAATTCTCTAATAGATTCTTCTTCTTATTGTCCTCAACTGGACACCCAAGGTGGGTCCCTTGGGCTATTTTAAGAAACATTTTATTAATTTAACATATTTACAATAGATATTTACAATAGGGACAGGTTCATAACCTAGAGACTGCCCATGCTCTGAAATAGACTTCCTATATATGTCAAGCAGAGCGCCTCACTGGCCCTCTTCAAGAGAAATATTGATGAGCAGATGGGAAATAGAAAATTCACCCCAGGGATCACTCCAGTGGCTCTACTCAACAGAGGCACTGGGAACTAAGGTTGGGTAGCATGATGCCAGGGTAATCCTATGGGCTAGGCTTGTAAAGGCTCCAGGGCCATTAGCCTAGTACATACCTATGAACCTATACACAGAAAAAATATATTCAACATCATATAATGTCATACAATGTTAGGAAAACATCAACGCATAAAGGTAATCTTATAAAATTAACACAAGTCTGGGTATTTCAACAGCAACATTTCAAGGCTATCCCAACCACTAAAAGTCTTAGTATGATTTAAAGATCTTATTCTGATCATTAATTTTTCAGTTTTACATAGTATTGTTGTCAAATTTAAAAATTATTTCAATGTAGGAACTTAGTTTGATTTCAGATTTTTATAACTTTTCTAGGTACTTCTAGTAAACTCCAGAGGATATTCTGTTGTTTGGCTTTTACAGCTAAAGGAAGTGGAACATACATTATTATTAGTTATCTAGTTAAAGAACAATTATCAGACATAACTCATTAAAACATACTTATCTCTTCCCAATATACATTTAATTTTTCACAATCCATTACCATGTGCATGCAATCAGCTTTTACAACTTTACTACATCTCCAACAAAGTGAAGAAGTCATTCTACTAAACTTAGAGGGTAGCAAACATTCTATGTATACATTTCTACATAAAAACCATTACAGTATAAACTTGAAGTTTGACTAATTGATTTAAGTAACAAAGTTTTATTCTTACCATCTATTGAGTTACTTAATCCACTATTATCCAGAAAGTTTCAGAATTTTGCATCAAAATTATTATTGTTTATAGTTAACTTGTCTAACTTGGACAAGCTTCCTTTGTAGGTCAATTTACCTTCAATGATAGCATTCATGCATTCATATAATGCAGGAATAGTGTTCTGTTCCTCTTCATTCATATTATCTACAAATTAATTTAATGTCTTACTAACAGATAATATTAACTGGTTAAAAATTGATCCAGCTTAATAATATTTCATTAAATATTATGGTGACTTAGCTTTTCCTTTTTCAAACCATAATACTAATCTACTCCATTTTAAGAAATTCATTTTAACAATGTTTTGAGTTTCCTTAAATCTAGAGTATGTGCAATGGAAAAACAAAAATATTTCCATTTTGATATTAATGTAGTTTTAAAAACATATTTTTAACTGTTTCAAGAACTGATTTCATACATGCAAAGTCTAAAGATTGAAATGAATTTCCTTCTAAGGTAAATCTTATTAACCAGACAAAATGATTGTTACATATTTCTAATTTATCATATTTGATAAACTTATAAGAATTTAGTATAACCTGCTCCTGAATGGTTTTGCATTGAATAGTGTAGGTTGAGTCTATCCAGAGTATAACAGTAAAACAGATTTAACCTTTGCAGCAATAGAATAAGATTCTACATCTGGGAAGAAAATACCACCATACTCCAATAGTCTTATATTATTTCTATAAGTAATTATCAGCTTTTTAGGATACAATAAGAATGCAGTTAACATTTTTCCATTTTCTTTAAAGTTTTTTACCAGGTATTAAAGCTATTGAATGAAATATATATCTTGGGTAATATAATCAATTTAATAAGTAGTAACCTATCCTCAAAAGTATAAAAAAGTTCATCCCATTTTGTAATAACACTTCTTCAATTATTTTTTCAAAATTATTAATCTTGCTCACATTTTGACAGATTTTCAATCTTAAATATTTTAGATCTTTTCCTTCACAATTATATTTTATTTATCTTTAAACTTATTATTTAGCAATTGATTTAACACTAAAGTTTCAGTTTTATTATTATATTTCAGCAGCGATACTTCTTGAAACTTTTCAATTTCCTCATCTGTTTCTTTGACTGAATAATTTAAATCTTCTATAGTTAGTAAAATATCATCTGCAAAAGCTGTATTTTAGATTGACAATTCTTGTTAATTGAGAGTCCATCATTTTTTTCATTGCTTCTTATACTTTTAGCTATGAGTTACATAACTATGCAAATAGCAGAGGGGACAAGGGACACCCTTGCTTTGTGCTTTTGTTTAAAGTGAATCCTTGAAAAATGTAAGATCCAAATTTAACATATGATTTGGAGTCTCTATACAGTTTTTTTTAATACTCTAATAAATTGTTCAGGAAATGCAAATGCTTCTAAAGTTTTAAACTAGTTCCAATCTACAGAATCAAAAGCTCTCTAGATATCTAAGCTAATTAATGCCAATTTCTTTTTCATTCCTACTGCTAAATCTAAGAAAGTTACTACCCTTTTTTATATTATCATACATTAATCTATTGATTATAAATCCTGTTTGATCTTTATCAATTATGTTATCTTCTACATCACCTATTCCTATAGTGAAGATGGAAGTAAACATTTTATAGTCTATATTTAATAATGAAATAGGTCTATATGAGGAAATTAACTTATTATCCTTTCCAGAAGTATAGGTGAGATTACAGAAAATTTCCATGAGGGAGGAATTATTTTGTCACTCAGAATTATCCTGAAAACATCACTCAGTAATTCTAAAATATTTAACTATAGCAGACTATATAATTCCATATTTAAACCATCTAACTCTGGAGTTTTAACATATTCACTCTTTTTAAAAGTTTATTTAACTTCTATTAGGTGAATAGGCTTATTCAACAGAGATATTTGTTGGTCATTAAGTTCATTACTAACATTTTACTTTAAATACTTGCCAATTTTGTAATCATCAAGATTATTGTTTTTATTTTTATTAAGATTCTCATGAAATTTATTTTAAATATTAAGCATTTCCTCCAAGTCTGAAGTAAACGTATTAGTGTAAGGATTTTGGATATGATTTATCTCTGCCTTTTTATTTAACATCTTACATCTATTAGCTAATCTATGTAGATTTTTGAAGTCATCACATAACTGTACAATTTTATTTTTTCTAAAACTATCTTCACTTTATCGGTTAAAACTCTTTGATATTTTGTCATTAAGGTTTTTAATGACTTCAGCATTATAAAAAAACTTAAATCTAAACAACCTCAAAGCACACAGGAACCAAAAAGGCAGAGAAGCACAGCTCTACTTGGCAGAATGAATTAATTAGTGCTTTAGTTTCTTTTAGTAGAAACTTCTTAAGATAAAAAACACACAACAAACAAATTTATAACCAGAAAAATCCAGTAGTTCAGGATAAAAGCTCTACCCAGCACAAGATAAAATCCCAAAAGCAAGAACAGTGGAGTAGAACTACACGATGGCTCCATGTTAAAACAAAAAGCTTTAATTGTAAAATCTAAGAGCTTTCACAGTTTAAAATAACTGCTTCCTCAGACGTTCAAATACAAACTAAAACAATGTCCCTTTGATAATGCTTACTTCACTTCCTTCTCAGACAAAAGCAATTAAACAATTAAATATTTGATGTCATCTTAAAGCACAAGCAGAGCTGTTAAATTAAAAACCAATACACATAAAATACAAGTAGAGAATACATATGTATAAGGAACATAATTATATAACTAGTATAAAAATACATACATATATAGAAATATATATAAAAAATATATAAAGCAATAGTAATATGTGTATCAAAAAATGCATATAAAAACATGACATAAACTAAATTTTCAATCACTCAATTAAATAACTAAAGAAAGGATTTAATTTTAATTTTGTATTTACATACATAGTGGTCTGGCTTTAAGTATCGATCTGTTGGGAACCTTTTCATTCAGGCCATTCCCAGTGTCAGCCCTCATCCTGATAATCCATCTAGTCTCCAGAACCTCAATTCTGTTCCTGATGTCTCCCAATCTACCATCTAATTTAGTCTCCTCTATAACCATAAATTTAAATTGATGAGTATTGCCTTTCTCAATGATATGTCTAGCTAGGGCATTGGTTTTATTCAAGCTCCTGATATCATACACGTGTTCTCTAACCCTATCCCTTAGGCATCTATCAGTTTTGCCTCTATAAAAGGATAGCATGTGGAGCAGTATGCTAGGTAGACAAGGTGCATGGAATCACACATAGCCCTCACCTTGAACCTAAATGTCTTGTTGAAATCTAGTTGAAAAAACTGTCCTGATGTATCCAAAAAATTACATTTGGTGCATGGTGTTGTTGCAAAACTAACATTAGAATTAATATTGTGTTTCCTGGGATAGCATAACAGTCTTTTAAGCGACTTCATGTTTTTCAGGATCATTCCCTATCACTTCCTTAATGCATTCATCCACTGTTAGGATGGGCCAATATCTCTCATAAATTTCTGTTACTTGTTTAATATTACAGAAACAAAAAAAGGCATTCTTAACCTATTAGGTCTCTTTTATTTATTTGTATTTATTTATTTATATTTGTTGACTGGGAGTGTCCGACTGGACGTAGGTCCATTTTCAGCGAAGGCCCGGGGAGAAAAGCTCCACAGTTAAAATAAACAGACAGTGAATACATTGGATTACATAGTGATTAACAATTTACATAGCAATTACAACATATTTACAGATGAAGAACATAGTACATCAGTGCACAACTAGAATCTATCTGTGAAGTTCATAACAGACATTAACAAATGTTACAATAAGAAGTTCCTGCTGTATAATAAGTACTAGGCTTATGAGCATCTGAGCTTGCTATAATCAAGGTAGTTAGTGGAGTGGAAAGAAAGGTAGTGGTTGGATGGGGTGGGTGATATTAGAGTGGGAGTTGCAAGGGCATAGCCAGCATGTTTTTAGGTGGGCTTTTAGTAAAGTTTTGAAGTGGGTGCATGATGGTATGGAGGTAATTGTGGGTGGGAGGGAGTTCCATAATTTGGCTATGGCGCAAGAGAATAGTGCTTTACCAGCAGAGTTATTGGCTTTAGTGATCTGCAAGTGATTTTTTTGTGGATCTTAGTGGTCTGGTGGTGCGATAGGGTTGGAGTAGATTCTGGAGGGATGGGACATTTAGTGGATGGTTTACTAGTTTGTGGGCAAGTGAGAGTTGATACCACTGAAGGAGGTGAGGGAGTTCAAGCCAGCCCAGTTCAGCAAGTGAGAGACAGTGGTGACTACGGTAGGATGCCCCTGTGATGAATTTGGCGATTTTGTTGTAGCAGGTCTCTAGCTTGTTTAGATCACATTGCCTTAGGTTGGTATATATTGGAGAGGCATAAAGTAGGGTGGAGATAAGGAGGGAATTTGCTATTGAAATCTTTGCTGTTTTGGTGAGAAGTTGCTTATTTCTGTATAACGCTCCTATTTTTTGCGGACTTTTTTTATGGTCATGGATATGTGAATGTCAAACTTTAGTTTATTGTCTATTTCCACTCCTAGCAATTTGGTGTGTTCAGT
The DNA here is from genome assembly GCF_019279795.1 of Protopterus annectens. Lineage (NCBI taxonomy): Eukaryota > Metazoa > Chordata > Ceratodontiformes > Protopteridae > Protopterus > Protopterus annectens. Next base: position 1,667,193,913 of record NC_056732.1, read on the forward strand.
TGGGTATATAGTGGTGTTGTCTTTTGCTGTGATGTTAAAGTGAGAGTTGTTTTGAGTATGTTTGGTGAGTTGGAAGATGAATAGTTTAGTTTTGTTTGGGTTGAGTATTAATTGGGCATTGGATAACCAAGTTTCAACAGAGGAAAAGGCTTCCTGTGTGACTTTTTGCAGTTTGGGTAGGGACTGGGCTGAGCAGATGATGGTTGAGTCATCTGCATACTGTATGAGTGTGCCATGTTTGGTGGCAGAAGCTAGATTATTGGTGAAAACAGAGAAGAGTAGGGGTCCAAGGATAGATCCTTGGGGAACCCCTATGGAGACAGGTAGTTGGGGAGATATGTCATTCTGCCATACAACGGATTTTTGGCTGTCAAACAGGTAACTCTGAAACCAGTTGGTGACTGATTGTGGGAAGAATATGTTATTGAGGACAGAGATAAGTTGTTTGTGTGGGACCATGTCAAATGCTTTAGATAGGTCTAGGAAAGTAGCAGAGGAGAGACAGCCATTGTTTTCATGCTGAAGGATAGTGTTAGTAAAGGTCTCTTACTGGGTGCATTAGATGTTACTTCACTTACAACTCTATTAGAGAAATACGGTCTCCCTGTGGTACTTCTAAGACACTCCACTTGCCGTAAAGTTCTGTGGAATTTGGACCTACTATACCCCCTGTTAACAAATTTGCATTCAAGATTTTTCACCTCCTTTTTAAATACAGTCTCTTCTGCACTGAATCTCTAAACCCTTAGTCCTTGCCCCCTTACTATGTTGTCAAAAATATGAGGGGGGTGCATACTACTACTGTGCAGGAATGGGGGATTTTTTTAGGTTGTATCTGAATGTCTGAGGAAGCAGTTATTTTAAACTGTGAAAGTGCTTACATTTTACAATTAAACTTTTTGTTTTAAACTGAAGCCATTGTGTAGTTCCACTCCACTCTTCTTGTTTTTTTTGGATTTTCAACTAATTTATAAGCTCAGGAGATTTAAAAACAGGTCATATGACTGCTGATCCCTCAAACAGAATAAGCTGCCTTTTTTAAAGCAACAGTAGCAAATATAAAGAACATATAAAATGCAAACAACATAAAAGTTTAAAAAGCTATAAACATCTTGCAGGTGCAAATTTAAATTTGTGGATAATAATAAACCTTATCTCTCAAATATGTTCAGCTTTAAAATACATGCCAGTGATATTTGGTCATTCAAACCTGACCAGTTGTTAGCATTTAAACACAATTGTCAGTACAGCTCACCCCTCTCTATATTTAGAGACCATGCACCACCCTTCACATTAAAGTTATTATTCTAGAAAAAAGTTGTGCTTAAAGTCATGTCCAGGGTTCTCTTCCACATATTTTGATAGGGCATTTGTTTCCTTTTTCTTCCTAATTTCATAGTTGGGCTGCTAAACACGGTCTTTTAATATACTCTACGTTTTTCCTACATAAAACACAGGGCATAAGCATCAAAGTGCACAATAAACCACCCCCCCCCCATTTCACAGTTAAAATAATCAAGTATTTTAATTTTAAAACCATTCACTTTAATATTGTCATCTACAAGAACATACTTGCAATAACCACAGTGACCGCATTTTTTCACACTGTAATTTTCTTTTCTGGGAACTTTTAAGGATTCAAACAATGTTTTAAGATGTCTATCTTTTCTATATATATAAGATTTGATCCATCTCCGACACTGTCCCTTATTTGTCCATTGTCTCTCATAAGTTTTTTTCGAATATAGATCTAACGATATTGCTATCCATGCTATACATACTGATGAAAGAATTTTTAAACTTTCTGTTTTTGTTCATACTAACCTCAGTACACATTACATTCACAGTCACCAAAGTATCCACAGTGATACCTAAAATGGGCAAAAACTGTTTCAGTTCACATTTATTCATGACCTCCAGCATTAAATTGTCTATAACTCAAGTCAGATATCCACATTTTTAGAACATTTCTTTAAGTAAGAAACATTCGTCCCAGAAGGTTTCATCCAAGGTGGTCATTTGAGCGACCCAAACAAACTGGCCCTTGACAACCACCTTCTTCTAGACAAGTGGGTGTGTACTTGAAAAATGCAAAAAACTGTTTGAGTTCATAGATTTCCTATAAATTTTAGACAGGAACCTCTTTTTGCCCATATCTTTCATCAACCAGATGTCCAGGTATACAATATAAATCTCATACCATTCATGTGTAAACTGTAAGAAACTGGTAGGTTGATTAATTTATGCTAAGAAGTGTGGCATGTTAGTCTTCTTGCCATCCCATAAAATAAAGATGTCATCCAAAAAGCATGTATAAAAAGTACATGAACCAAAAAACTCAAGAGTTATACAAGTAGTTCTTTTCCCATTGTATCATGACTATATTGTAAGTAAGCCCCCACAAGCTGACCCCATGGCAACACCATCACTTTGCAAATACAGTTCTTTTGCAAACATGACGTAGTTGTTTTTTAATACTACTTCTAATAGATTTTCATATAGGGATCTTATCTTGATTAATTCCTTTTTCAAACAATGTCGGTAAACCACCCAAGACCAAGTTCATCTGGTATTATGCTATACAAGTCCTTGACATCAATTGTGATGAAAAGGTATGAATCTCTATGTTATTTTGTTTATTTTTTAATTTTTCATCTAAAAATTTATCATATACATGGGTGATCAAGCCACGTGCATCTACTATGGGATGCATGGGGGTTTAAGTAATGTTTTTGTGCATCTTCAGCACAACGAATAATGCAGGTGTCATGGGGTTGACCACTCTTAAATAACTGTATTTGTCAATAGTGACCAGTTGCTCTTGTTTAAGTTTCTAATAGTATTTCCTGTATAAAATTTGTCACAGGAGTCACAACATGCCACATAGACCACACACTTAGAATCACAACTGTACCTGTTACGAGACCACACAACCATGTCACAGTGTTTTAACACTACAAAACGACTGCTGCTGATGAATCTACACTGCTTGCAATGGTCTCAGTAGTAACTGCCAAAAGCAGAATGCTCACTAGTGACCGTATTGTTGTTGTTACCTCTTTCAGGCATAGTCTTTAAATTAAATGGTATTTTATAACAAAATACCAAATTTGGTGATGGCTATGTGGGAGCAAAAATACATAAAAGAGCATCTCCTGTGTCGATATATTCTTTTTTACCACAGCTTTATAGACAATCTCTTCTTTTTGTGGTCCAGTGACAAGGATGAGTTCATAACTTTTGTCCACTGTTTGAATAGTACTTCTAATTTCATCAAGTTTACGTGCAGTGGTTTAGGAGACAGTGTCAAATTCCTGGACATCCTTGTCTTGCAATCACACCACCCATTCTTTTACTAGCAAAATATACAGGAAAGACAGTTTTGCCAACCTATATTTACACAGAGAGAGTTTACATCTGATGCATATCAAAAGAGGGGTGGTTAAAGGACAAACGACCAACCAAAGGATTTTTATGGAAGAGATCTCCAAGGTAACAACTTTTTTTATAGCCAGCGACTATGATGAAGGTTGGCTAACCAGGTTGGAACATGAGATTTTAGGTCTTAGCAGTAACAAGGCTTGCCCAATCTTGTTGAAACATTTTCAGTCAGCATGCAATCTTCAGATTATAGGGCTGCTACTATGCACAAGCTGCCTTTCCCCATTCCAATTTCCAATGAGACGTGGCTCACGAAGGATTGTACAATTAATAATAGGAAAGTAATACTAGAAACACTGATATAGCACAGATTTTGGGTGAGAAGGCAGCATTTTGTTATAAAAGACTATTTAATTTAAAGACTATGCTTGAAAGAGGCCCCTCTTTCTTTAAATGTTACTTGCTTCATAAATGACCCGTGAAAGGAATGTGTTACACAGGAACAAAAAAAAATCACCAGTACTTTAACACTTCTAATTAGTATATTACTTAGAAATGACATTCAGTTAACCCAGCAATACACATATTAAGCAAAGATAAACAAATAACATAAAATTCTTAACATATAATCTTAAAGTTAACAATTCTATTCCTTATAATTTTATGGCATTCTCTTACAGGAAGCATTTGTTTAACATTTAGAAATACACTTATAGGTTAAGTTAAATGGAATATATTAAGTCTTTCTCTGCAAGTATAGTAACTCAGTAAAACTAATCATTTATATTCCTCATCATGAAAAATGTTTTAGCTTAAACTATAAATACATACTTGCATATGTTTTGAAGCTTAAAGTCCAGTACAAAACTTTTTCTTAAAAGGCAAATCTATTGCTTCAGAAAATAAAAGTCCTGCAATCAGAGAATAAAAGTCACTTGTTTTTAAGCTTTTTAATTTTAGAAGCAGTTTTTCCAGAATAAAGCTTCAATAGTTTGTTTCCCCCAGAAAGAAATAATTTGATCTTTACAGAAAACAGCAAAGTGACTTTAATATATATTTTTTCTTTTTTATGTTCCTTGATCACTGGTAAACAGGATCTTCTTTTACTCATTCCCCTGAATTTAATAAACTCCATGTGGGAATAGTGTAATTCCTACACGGATTGTATGGTGGCTGTGTCCGCAGCTCCCCCTTGGCAACGCGCCTTGCATATTTATGAAAGAACTCTACTGAAGGAGAGTCATGTACATGGTTTCTAAATCAGTGCTGGGGGTGTGTTACAGTATCTGCAGATATGTAATACACCCCCTGCACTGTCAAAGTGCCATATGGCACTAAAAGTTTCAACTAAGTGTCCTTGGACACTTATTCATACGTTTTTTTTATGTCACACAGAGGGTGTGTTACAGTATCTGTAACACACCCCCCTGCATTGTCAAAGTGCCGCACAGCATGAAAAGAGTAAAGAAAGTGTCCCTGGACACTTATCCTAAGCATATATATGTATTTCACAAAGGGGTGTGTTACAGTGTTCGTAACATACCTCCTGTACTGTCAGAGTGCTGTACTGTACAGAAATTACATGTCCCAATGTGATTTTTACTTTTATGTTTAGTTCTTAGTTTTTAATTTATTTATTTTTTTACAGGTTTAAGCATAGCTGAGTGTGTTTGCGCAGAGTGCTGCAAGGCTCAGCAGTGTTTAAATGTAACAAAATGCTATATAGAAAAGTATAGCTGAAATCTTCACAGTTGAGTTAGCTGAATGGTTAGAGTCATGGCTTCATGTGCAGTAGGTGCACAGTTTGAATACCAAGACAGGCCATTCAGCTTTTACATCGAAAAATATTTCTATTTTTTTATTGCCCTAGTTATTGATATTTGTCAACCAGGTTAGTGCAGCTGGTCCAGAATCCCATTGTCAGTGGGGATATGAGGTGAAAAGCTCCAGTTAAATGCAAGTGTCCAATACAGTGTAGTCACACACCAAGGTAGTGTAATTACAGTAAAATACAAACACATAATAATAAAGTATCAATCATGAGTAATTAATAGCAATATATATTTGTGTTATGTAAAAGTCTTGTTTGTCCTTAGCTCAATTTTGGTAAGCACTGCCAAGCCATTCTAAGCAATACTTAAACAGGACCTGTCTTAGCAATCCTCAGCAATGCTCATCTCCACTTAGCCAGTTTCAGCACTGCTAAGCAGTTCCCTTCTAAGCAGTCCTCAGTTGAGCTAAGCAAATTTGCATACCACTAAGCAGTCCTAAGCATCTGCCACTTTAAGCACTGCTCAACACAGCTTAGTGGGTTTATGCACTGCTGCGGTTTTCTTAGCACTTTTTAAAATGGTCCAATGGTGGCAAAGGGTGGGTAAATAGCCTTATTTAAGCTGCATAGGTGGGAATACAGACAGAACCTGTTGGAGGTTGACCAGTGCAGGTACTATGGCAGGAGCTGGAGAGGGAGCCCACTTTCAGGCACAGCTCTGGAGCATGTTGGAGTCCAGGGTCATGACTGGGTTCCTTGTTTAACACCATGATGACAGACTGCTGCAGGGCCAGTACCAGGGCTCTGAATACAATTCTGAGGCCTGGGACCATCTGGCAGGAGAACTCACTACTGCCACTGGAATCCTCTGCACTGGTGAGCAGGTGCACCATCATCATCATTATGATGACTTGAAACAGAGGAAGGGGCGTTCTTGGCCCAATGGATCCAAGATGCTCAGGACCGGAATGCCCCAGCAGTTTGTAAGTATACGAATCATTTCTTTACCAAATTCTAGCATGAATATCTGATAGTCAGGTACACGTAATGGTGTGTTTTCTCCCTACAGTTGCAGAGGAGAGGACTCGCAACATAGTGATCCATGCCGGGCACCTGGTGAGGATGCACTGACAGTGTGGTGAGTAGAGCTCTATCTTGCAATATATACTACAATAAATAAGAAAGAGTACATTGTTCACTGCCAGTAGACATAGTGTGTTCTGACTGTACTGCAATAAATGTGTTCTCAGACCCACATTGATATAACTGAGTAATGCCAGGTATTGTGCAATACAGATGAATGCATCAAACAAGCTACTACTGATGATAGAAAAATAATACTGTACTAATACTGTGTAGGGATGACATAAGTTATGCAGTAGTAATACTAAGGATCTTGCAATAAAGTACACTGTGATTGCAACTGTGAAGGTAATAAATGACATTCATTCATCTACAGGATATGCAGCACAACTGAAGTCAGAATGTTGAATGTAATAAACCACTGTGTCATGTCACCCTCAATAAAGATATTTCCAGCAACTGTTGTGTTTATTCTGGTCTGTTGAAGAAATACAAGTGTACAGGTGCTCCACAGCAAATATGGCTATGACACCATGAATTGAGTGAAGTTCAGCTGATAAAGAACTGTTATGCTAAAGTGTAGATGTGGAGCTGTAAAAAAAAAAGATGCAATGCAATTTGATATATGTTCTGCACTAAGATCTGAACCTTGGATAGTAATGTGTAATGTATTATAGTGTGCTCGCTTCAGGATTGTCTTGTGTTAACCTGTGCATTTCAGCTATATGTATTCCTGAATGTAGGTACACTGATGCAGGCAAGTATGAGACTGCAATAGGTGGAGACTGCAAATATACAATGTGCAAATGTATACAGGTCAGGTATGCAACCCAGCACCCTGCTATGGATTGGAAAGATCACACATATCCACATCCACTAGGGGTCACATGTGTACACCTGCATTCAGAGTATTAATACACAGTTCACCAGATATCTCTGTCATGAATGAATCTCATGCATGTATGTATGTTCAACTGTCACTGCAGTCTTCTGTGACACTCTACTGATATTACCAGGACAGAATTTGTAACCAAGTGACTTTTAGGCACAAATCAGTCAAGCAGATGACAGCAGTGGCCCAGTAACTCAGTGTGAAAAGAAACAGATATCTTGTTCATTTTTGCACACAGACCATGGTTTGAATCCAGGGATTGGTACTAAGATGTATTTATAGTTACAGACAAGCACTCCTGACCATTTGTAGAAACAGTCATGTTGTGTTAATAGATATTTTCTCCACAGGGCTTACAGGTAAAGAAATGTTTGTATTAGCTGTATGAAGGGTATAGTAATAAACTGTGTACAGATGTACTAGCATATGTCTGTGAATGTGTGCCAATAGTCCAACCCCATGCCTACAAATGACAGCAGGACAGATATATACACCATGCACCCTTCCTGATACATGTCTCTCAAGTGTCACTCTGTCACAGCTAGTGATCACTGTTGCCAATAATCCTGGACACAGACATAAATCCAGTTGAAGTATGCCAGTAGCATACTCACACAACATCAGTGCAGGGTACACTTTGTTAGTCATATATGTAACCCTGACATGTATGAGTCCCCTCTAGTTATGTAGCTATAGTTCTCACAGCTTGGCCCATGCCATCCCAGGTTGACAGCTTAACAGGCATGTACATGCTACAAATGTTACAGGGCACAGGTAGATGTAAAGTAATGGCAGACCTGTAGAGTACTGAGTGTTACTGTTGTGAAAAATATAGCCTATACAGTTGTTAATGGAATGGTTTTCTCTCCTCCCACCCCTTATCTGCACCACTAATTATCATTCATATACAACGGGTATGTTTATCTCAAAATGTAATGTTGGGACTTCTGTTGTATTATTGTTCATATATTTCAAAGGTTACATACTAACATACCTTCTTGAAATCCCACTGTTGTTGGCCTGTTGCCATAACTGTTACTGGCATGCTGTTACAATAATGACCGTTATGTTATCCCATTTATGCATGTGTTCCATTTGCTATTCAATTCTATTGTTCTGGGTTAATTGGAACACCTATGCATGCTGTTATAACTAACTTTGAAATGTTTTGTTCATGACTAACCAACACACTTTGACAAACCTCAACACCATAGCAAGTTTTGGTAGACAGATCCTAGTGGATCCTCCTGTCCTGCCTCATCTGGCCGAGGCACCGGGTCTCAGCATGTCTAGGACCCAACCTTGAGCTGCCACCTCCGCTGGTCCTGCACCACCCTCAGGTGGAACTGCCTCAGTGGATGGGGCCCATTCCCCCCAGCTGGGGGCATGGAGGGAAGACTGTCACCTGATACCAGTTCCAAGGTATGGTGCACAGGGTCATCCAACTGGATTTGGATGACCACCTGCTCCAGATAGAGGGCAAACTGGTGCACCTCAAGGGGCAGGCTGGCCCCGACAACCAGCCCCCAGCACAGCCACCTTCAGGGCCATGAAGGCACAGTGGTGACTGCCTATGTTCTGAGGATGTCACTTTGTGATGAAAGCGCTTAACCAACATTTTTTTTGTACTACGGTAAATAAAGTGTGTTGGATTGCTCTTTGGACTATTTTACATTTTTTTTGTTGTTTTATTGTCACAAAAAATGTCCCATGCACAGCTCTCCATTTCGCCTACACTTACACTGACATAAATCAATTTCCCCATGAATCAATCAACATATTTATGTCGCTCACACTGTAGGGTGTGAGGCTCTAAATTCCAAATTGTCTACATCATGCACAGCTGTTGCTGCACAAGAAATGGAGAGCTATGGTCCTTTCCTACACCTGTCCTGCACATCCCTAGCTGCCCTTCATAATGTTTTTCCCACTGCTTGCCCCCATTTCACCACTTTCTTATCAGCCCTTTTTTCTTTTCTTTTTTTGGAAATAGAGTGGGTTTAAGCAGAAATAAGCAGCGTTAAGTGAAACTAAGTGGACCTAAGCACCACTTGGCATTGCATCATGTCACTCAAACCCACCTAAAACTGCTTGAAACTGCTCTTATCACTCTGATTCAGACACTGTACTTACCATCAACAAAATAACTAGGCTGGGCAAGTCTCGAACCCAGGACTGTGTGCATTAAAGTCAAAGCAATGCACCACTAGGCCAAGTCAGCTCTGGGGAATTAGGGCTGCTTTTGGAAATATATCATGCAGTACAGTCATGTAACATTAGGGAAAAAAGACACCACTGCCAAGTATTGAACCCAGGATGCTGTGCACTAGAGTCAGAGCACCATACCACTGGGTCAAATCAACTCTGGGGAATTAGGGCTGCTTTGGAAATATATCATGCAGTATAGTCATGTAACATTAGGGAAAAAGACACCATTGCCAAGTATTGCACTCTGAACCTTGTCAAATACAACATAGTGCATTATACCAGTAGGCCAACTGAGCTCTGGAGAACAAGTAGGTAAAGCCTGGAACATCCTCCCAAGCCAGCTAACCTCAATATCCTCTGTCAGCTTATTTAAAAGCAATCTTAAACCCTACCTTAAATCACACTGGCTATGCCCCTGTGTTAACCCAGACTAAGCACCTGACTATTAACTAGACTCCCACAATTCCCAGTCTCTCATGATCATGATCTTGTGTTTACTCACTAATTATTAGTGAGCTTAACCTTCCTTAGGATTTTTTTTCTTATGTAAATATGCATATACTGTGGAATGATCAAACACCTTCATATAGTATCACAACCTAGGTGATAATGAACACTATAAATCCATCCTTGTATGCTGATCTTCTATACTCTATCTATTGATCACTAGTGTTTCCTTTCTTGGGTTTATGTGTGTCCTTAGTACCTATTAATATAAACTACTAGCTGTATCTAGTTTAGTCTTAGATTTCGTTTTCTTTCCCTAATAGAATACATAATATAAAATCCTAGGCTTGTAATATGTTTTAAAGATTTGTAATACACCATTTCTAATGTAAATGTCTTAGTCTTGTTCATCTATTCTTAGATAAAGTTTTCTTTCCCTACTGAAATATAAAATATATATCTTAGGCTTGTATTATTTTTTTAAAACTTCTTATGTACCAAATTCTACTGTTAATGTCTTTGTCTTGACCTTTTATGTTGTTGTAATTTGTGGAGCTTTTCTCCCCGGGCCTCCACTGAAAATGGACATATATCCAGCTGGACTAGCCCGGTCAACAAATGTAAAAAAAAAAGTAGTGTTTTCACAAACATACCCTCATTGCCAGTGACAAACTACTCCTATATATACTCAGACAAATCACAGTGTTCTTGGGCTAGCGTTGCTACCATTCCCACTTTGCGAGTGACAGTCCTTTTTGGGCAGTTGTACCCTGCAAAACAATTGTAAAAATGGCAAATGTCCTGAGATTTTAGGGCAAATTATTTTCTATATTTTATGTAACAGTTGCATAAAACAGTTATACTGTATCTGAAACCCCTAAATGTAATAACAAAAAGAATAAGCAACTAAAATGCTACAAGAATAAGCTTTTATTTAGGCAAAAAGTGAAGTTCTGTCCTTTGTACTGGCTGTAGGTATGTTTTAGCCTGAAAAATCTGATGTTTGTACCACAATTGCCCCACTTTGGGCATTTGAAAAGGTGGCAACCCTAACATGGGCCTCTGATGCAGACAACAAACCAGCACACAGACAAATAAATGCTGCTGGATATATGGGAGGCCTACAACATCAGGTAGAGCTGACAACTGCACAGATTGTTGCTGAAGGAACACAGTTGTGACCCCTACTTATGGCAGGGTTGTCATAAAGCATATTCTGTGTACTGACATACTGGTAATGCAGTGCAGACTGGGGTTACAAACCATGAGAGACAACTCAGTGTCACGTCATACGCATCTGAACACACACGTCCATGCCAATCACGTGCAACACACTGTAGGCATGCACATATTTCTTACAAAAACACCTGCAATAATATAATATATTATTAATAATATATCATATAATATATATAATTATTAATATATAATATATATGATTAATATATTATACATAATGTATCTGTTACATTCCTAGAATGTGTCACATCTGGACTCCCACAGCCCAGTCTGTAGCACAACTACATGCATGTCAATACAACATAGGAATAACTGTGCAGTGTCCAGCAAAACTGGTTGCTCCCACTGCAGTCAATGCCACACCCACACTAGCATGTTAAAAGCCTGCGGGTGAGACAGATTTCACAATTATGAATATGTGTTCTAAATGTTGCCTACCACTGTCTGGATGACACTATTATGTAACATATGTACCAGAGGCACATGCATCACCTGGACTGTTATGGGTACCATCAACCAGGCCATGCTGTGACAGAACAGCTGACACCCCATCCCTCACTGACAGTAGCAGTCTGCTGTAACCCTGTGTCTTCACATTCCCCAGTCTGACTCCTGGCCAGAACGCAGTGGCTGCAGCCTGCTACACATACAGCAGCATGTCCAGCTACCTGCTACAGACCAGACATACTGCCCAAACATCTGGATCAGAGCATCCACATGACACCCATACATCAACGGTCAGGGGGTGCTCATGTGAAAGGGACTTGTGTCACAGTCTCCCCCTACAAACATGCACAGTTGATAGAACAGCATCAGCTGTAGCAGCAAGCACATTCACTCACATCTGCCTGTCCCCTTACTGACCCCAACACACATTGCTCAACAGTACACTGCTACAGAATCTGACAGTTTGTTAACAATGGCCAGACATAGCATGCAAGACTGTGGACATAACACATCAATCCAAACAGTGGACAGTACTTCTATCTACCCTCTGTGATGCTGTAGCTCCCAAACCTCGATAATGTCATCCTCACAGGCCAGGAAAAGGGGTAGGGCCTGCATGAAAGCCTTAATTATAGCACTGTGTTGCCATACCATTGGCTAATGGAAAGGCAACCCAGCTGTTTTGGATGCAGTTAACAAGTGGGAGTCGCAGATTGGTGCGCAGGCAATCACCTGTCCTTGAGCATTACCTACAAAAGGCAAGCTGCTGCCTATGGCAAACAGATCTGATACTTTATTCATAAAGACTGACTGTAATTCTCTGGGATACTACAACCAAATTTCTTCACTCAAAGGAGTACAGCACAATACCAAGTGAGTCATTGAATGAAGCATGTAATGGGATGCAGTCATGGGAAATAAGAAGTTAAACAGTAGGTCTCACCAATATTGCCTGGACTGACATGTTGCTGTTAGTCTGCTGTCCAGCACCTATGGCCATCCATTATGGCTAGATATTTGATACCCTGGTATTCCCTGGTGGGGAACCTCTGTGATATCCCCAGCTGCTGCATGTGCTGTGTGATGTGAATGATGAACAGGGAATTATGCACATTAACTGTCCTCACTGGGATGAATGTGGGGAAGTGTATATACCATGTCCCATGATGACATACCCTTATGTATGACATGGACTATGTAGAAGGTTTATCTTACAAGGGAAGCAACATTTTATTGACATGTCATGTTGCCAAAGACTTGTGTCAACAGCACCCTCACTACTGATTGCATGTCTCAGATGTTGGTCGTACTCTGGTAATATGTGGAGACATCACCCTGCCCACAGAGGTTCACACTGCATGCCCTGGTATGCAGCCTGAGGCCATATGTCTGGCAATGGTCATGTATCTGTGTGAGACCCTCCTAGGCAGATGTCCACACCACTAGGGAATCCAGTGACGGGACACACCATGCAGTCATCCACAAACATGGTTGGACATAGTCTAATGGCTGTTATATGCACCTCAGATGTGTACATCACACATAACAGATGGAACAACAGATTACACACCTATGTATGGGTCAACTGCTTGCTGTGCATTTCCCTGTGTGGAATTGGTGGGTCATGTCAGTGCAGCAGTGTGCTACCTCTATGGTAATGTATGATGTGATGCATACTTGGGAGTGTTATATCCATAATGGCCACGTGGGTTATACCCTGACATAGTTTCTCCAGGTCAAGGTAGGCATTCTGCACCATCACCCCCCTGTCCACGCCTTTGGTGACTATGGCATAGAGGTCACCTGATTGTAGCAGACATGAACCCTTCCTTGACAAAGCCTAAGCATGCGTAATGGAGTGTGGCCAGGATGCACATGTCCTTGTGAATGGGGTTCATTTGAAACTGTAATATGGACTTGCAGAATAGCCTAGTTATGCTGCTGGGTCTATCATGTGACTGAATGGTGACAGTGGTCATCCATCAAATAGATGGGACAAAGGCGGTACTCAGTCCTCCTTTCAATAGGGTTCCTTATGGTGTTCCAAGGTTATGCTTAGAGTCAAGGTAGGATGCATCCTGTGATGTGATAGGCTCCCATGGCAGATGTCTACCATCAGTATCACATGGCAGTAGTGACCTGTTCCCCACATATTGGAGATGGGGTAGTTACTGTGCATATGCTGATATACTGATGTGGAACACAGGGGGTGAAGCCTACGTCAACTCTGTCAGGAATCCAGTATACTATACCAACAGCACTAGTATAGTTGATGTCCTTGTGCACCACATGTGAGCAGACGCTACCTGTGCTCTGGCAGACTTATGTGCAGTAGGAGAGATGACTGTCTGTGGTGGATGTAGTCAATGTAAGCACTGTATTTGTTGTGCAGCTTTGCAAGACCAATCCCATTCTCATTGCCCCAGAACAGGCACCTGCCCCTATTTTGCCTCTGCCAGCAGTATGCCTTCCCTGTTATGGACAGTATGCATTGCACATGTCCACTAGACAGGTGTACATATCCTAGAGATGATGATGTAGGCCTGTCAGGTATACCTGACTACCTGCATCTATAAAAATGCACATACAGCACTTGTGTGGATATTGGTGCCAGTCCTTAATGAGGGGTTGGGGGCTGTAAGGCTGTGTAAATCCCCCCCCAAGGAGGATGTATTCCATGTCAGAGGTGCATGCATGGCTGAGCCTAGCTAGCTGGGTATTGTGGAAGATGATGACTGCAAACATGACTGCATGATGGTTGCTTTGCCATGGAGGATGACACTGTCAGCATGATGCAGTGATAACCCGTGTTGTGTGATATCAACTACAATACACCTTCACCTCGTGTGTGTGTGTGTGCATTCCCTGGCTACACAAAGGTGCTTGTACTTTCAGTGTTGATGGCTTCCTGGCCATTTCTGTGCTGGCATGGCTATGTCTTGCCATGTATGTTAGGGTAGTTTAAATGACCCAGGATCAGGGTACAGAACCGACTCATAATACAGTTAATGAGGCCCATATAGGCAGAATGGGCTTCCTGGTCACATGTGGTGGCTGGTATCTATCTGTGATTTGCATAGGTTTGTGTTGCCAATAGTGAAGTGCCCCTGGAGTGTCCCCTGTGCATTGTACTGCTTGTACAGCATCAAGGTGCATGTGTGTCCCATATATATATACAGAAACCCAATGTCCCAAGGCATTACCGGCTAAACTTTGTCTTCTGTATGTATGATAGGATGGTTGACCATGTAAGGTTGGGGTGCTCTCTGTAGCTTGGAACCACGGTCTGTGTGAGTGCACAGGTGTCAGCTGTTTCCAGGGTGGGACTGCTTGCATTGAGGGCAAAGTCATGTGCAGACCTCTAACATTTAGCAGCATCTGTTGGTAGTAATAACTTCACCAATGTTACTACTGGAGTCACTATGGCTCTGGTGGGAACCACTGCCAGATGCATGAAGACAGATGGAGGCCATCCCTCGCAGAGTATCATGGTCTGTGTACCATATCATCCTAGACTCACAGATACTGGAACCCCTGGAATATCACAGGATAGATGTGCACATGTTAAGGCTAATCATTTTCTGATTGTATTGTGGCATCCTTTTGGGTAACAGCATAATGCTGCATAAGTCTAGGGACATACCTGTCTTGGACACATAACCAGTGTGCTCACTCATGTCTCACTGCATACAGTCCAGGGATGTACATGTCAGTTCAGGTTAGGCACACCAACATGTATAGTGACAGACCCATGACAGTACCTGGTGGTGAAAGGCAGCAGCGTGTATTCAATGTGTCTGATTCTGGTAACTGACCCAAAAGTAACTGTGACCATCCACATACCCAGCCAAGTCAGAGGCACACCAGTGTGTCTCCACTGGAGTCCCCTATGTGTAACATGCTTGACATGGGCTCATGCCTGTGTGGCTGTGGGACACAGGTGTGTGGTCATGTGTGGTATGTGCTGTGTACAGCTGTGGTGTTCATGTGTGGCTTTGCCTCAGAGATCCCCTTTGTTTGTGGATGTTTATGTTGAGGACCACTGCAGATGTTTGTGTGTGTTGTGTAGGTGTGGATGGTGTGTGAGGTGTACTGCTTGTGTTGCCAACCTGTTTGGAGACAGATATACAGCCTTGGCAGGCATGGACTGCAGACACCTACATCATTGCATCTTTCACACAGTGTGTTCATTGGTGGTGTCTGTAGATGGCTGTCCATCCGTGTACATGAGGCAGGTGCTACACAGTGCCAGGACACCAATATCAACCACACTGACTGGGGAAACTGTAGGACATTGTCCAGCCATGTAGTCCAGATTCTGATGGAAGAAGGCCAGGGAGACCGGAGGGGTGGGCCTACAGACCAGGTGAGTACTACTAGAGTAGGAGACTGACACCACAGCAGTCCATGTACACAGCCTATGAACAAGCAGTAATAGGTGCACCAGCTCATAGCACATGCAAGTAGCATGAAACATCAGGATCAGGGGATCAACACATGCTGTATTGCCAGTATGTTGTCAATACCCACAGACATAATGTGCTGATAGATTGAGAGGGTTAGCGGTGGATAGTGCTGGCAAAAGTGGATGTGCAGGTCTGTACATAATGGTAAGCAATGTATGCAGCCCTGTGATGTGTTCCCCTGTTCATGTCTTTCAGGTGGGATGTACAGATGATGCAACCCAGTTTTCTCAGAAGCTGGGACCACTGTAATTATTGATGGCCTGGGACTCCATCACTGGGTGCTTTTGTCAAGGAGCCACTATAACCAGCAACAACACGCTACCCTGTGGGCAAACCTGGTAGCAACAGTGAATGATGTGGGCCACCAGGATAGGAGCTACAAACAGGTCTGACACTGTGCTGCTGATCTCATACACCATGCACAGCAAAGGGCTACAGCTGTGGCCAGGGACCATGCTGGCACAAGGAGAGAGCCTGCTACACAACCACCACTCTCAGCCACAGAGGCATTCCAGACAAACCTGGCATCAGCCAACAGCTTACAGGAAACCATCAGTATATATGTCATGGTGGTGGGTGGCACAGAGTCCACATCCAAGAAGTGTCCAGGTAAGCCTACAGTGGTCATCATGTTAATACTGTAGCATTCATAGTAGTAGCCTCTGCATACCTGTATGCATATGGCAGGTCAATCTGCATTTGTGTTTGAGGTTTATCAATGCACACATGTTGTGAACGTCAGCAATTTGGGTAGTATCGCAGCTTGTACTGTGCATGTTGATAAATGCACATATTATCCTGTACCATTGCCATATGTATGTGTGTGTGTGCGCTGACACTACCTTTTCCCCACAACTCCAAAGGTACTTCTGGTGTGGCTGGGGAACATCAGCCTGTAGCTGGTGAGTGTGGAACTGTCATGTTATGGCTCACCTATACCCTAAGCATGTTAAGGGCTGCCATTTTGCCATGCACACAACTGTTAAGTGTATCCATATTGCAATATGCGCATGTTAAGTTGTGGTGGAGTTCACTGCAGTGCATCACATTGGTAATCACAGTAGCATATTTGTAGGAGCTGTAACATATTAGCACATAGTTTTGTATAGGTGTAGCCACTGTGCTATACAGGGGTACATTATTATTGTGTACATGAGTGCAATGTGTGTTAGGTGAAGGTCCTTCACATACTATGACTTGTCACATATCTCACAGGTGTATAGTACTAACAACATTAACTGGATGCAGCTGCACTGCATGTTTTTGAGGGCCTGTCCAGAGTGTCTGTTGTGTTCTGATTGTGTGCTGTGCATTGCATCAGTCAGAAGGTGTGGTCTGTATAATGCCTTTGTGGCACCTCACCCGTGTGTGTGCATGTGCAGGATCAGCAAACATTATACTGCAGGAATTAATGTAGTCATGTTGTCTTCCCCTTACAGGTGACCATGGTGGTTGGAATGTGTCCCTCACAACCTGTCGGTGTCTCACCAGACTCTGATAATAATGGCCATTGTGAGGCACAGGTGGGGTTGTTGGAGGATGAATATGTCCCATTACTTGACATCCCACTTCCACCCATAATGTCTTATGTCCCCACACATGATCAGTATGCCCACACATACCCTGTCCCCAGCAGCCACAGATATTGGGCAATTGGAGGGTGGTGGCATTAACAGGGTTTTTGGTGACTATGGCATCTGTTACTGTAGACACTAACCATAGCCAGGCACCTGGCGAGGTCCCACACAGGCAGATTGACAGGGGTGCTCACAGGAGGCCTGTTGCCCATCCAGCCCATCAGAGGTGTCACAGCACGTCACCCAATGCATGTTTTGATCCCTCATGGAGGCACAGACATGTTGTGAATGGTACACCAGATGGATGCTCAGGGTCATGTATGCAACACTGCTTGGCATGCACGACACCCTCCACAGTATTGGTGGTGCCTTACATCATTTTGCTGATGTAGTGGATAGATGGTGGGGTGAGACACTGTCCAGTCTTTAACCATGCAATGTCTGTGCTTGAACATGTGGTGGGAGTAGGGCATCAGACATGAGGATATAGGTCAGCAACATCATCAGCTGAGAGCCCATGTGGCTGTGCACAGTCACACTCCCATAGTGGCAGTACCACCACCACTAACGAAGGGAGGGTGCTGTCCACACCACAATGTGGCAGGCTATAGGCACATGGTCCTGAGCAGTCCCATGAGGGACACAGACCCAGCAGACACTAGTAACCATCAGGAAGTAGTACTACATCTGGCCTTGGGCATGGTGGTGCCACTGGCACTCCTATCAAAACCAGTTCCCGGGTTCATGGCTGGAGAAAGTCAACTGTACATTCTGCCATGTACGGTTCACAGCTGTCCAACATACCCACATGTAGGGCGACCACATGGCTTTTTTCTGTGTGTATCCACACACACACACACATCACTGTCACATGCAGGTCAGTGACAGATGCACACAACTTCTCTCCATGGCTCAGCTGACCAGCACCCCTCCAGACACACACATGATGACAACTGTATGGCACAGCCTAGGCCTTTGGAAACCCCACACCTCACCCTGTGCATGTGATGATATCTGTGCCACATCCCTGTAATCCATAACATAGATGCAGGGACATGCTAATATGTGTCTTTTGCACAAAGTGACTATACTACAGGTAATAGTAGTGTAGTAGTGTTTTGGCCTGCAAGGTGCTGTCTGCTGGCAACTGTCATGCATACCCATCAGAGTGTACATAACGCGGTGCCATGATGCTTTATTGCTGTTAGCACTGCTGACTGACTGTTGTCTCACAGACCTTATTCTGTTTCCGTTCCAGGTGTCAGCGTGTGTAAGTTGTGGTCATTTACTGCCAGTATGGGAACTGAGGATGGCAGAGTGGCAACACAGACACCTTCTCATTGGCAAGGTATGGCTGTATATGTTCATGTTTACCTAGGTGTGGATGCATGGAACAGTGTGTGAGGGAGAATGGAGGCAGACAGCGTACATTGCATATATACCGCTAAATTGCTCTGAGTATGGTGTACAGGGTCCCGGTTTCAAGCTTTGGCAGGGCTGATTATTTACAGCTCAGATGTTGTAGTGGTACATTGCTCTGACACAGCATGTTACTCTTGCTACTGTCACTTGGGAGTCCCATAGAATCACAGGTTCATAGGTACAGGGGAGGTTACTACAGTACTGGCCATACATCCCTTACCAGCCTATCCAGTACTGCATTCCCATCAGAATAATCTATCAGCATCTGTTTCCCCTGCCATTGCTTGACAACATTTGGACCCCTGGGACAGATTTTTTTTTTTTTTTTTTTTTACATCCACTCAACCTTAATGCAGTTGATGAGGGTCTGCATGGTACCGTGACATTTTTGGAGTGCATTCCTGACACATGGCAGCCTCTGGGAGACAAACTCGTCTCTCAGGCTGTTTATTTTGCTGTGTCATATGTGGCTCAAGCCTGTCATGCCAGTAAAGTGAACAGTTATACTGACATATATGGGGCAACTGTTGAAGGGCTGACCACAACATTGCCATCTAGGCATGCCACAGACCACCTGTGGATAACTTGTCCAATACCGAGTGGTGCAGTACTGATTTGAGGTGGTCTGCATGGCACAGGTGTTGAAGGCTATGGATAATCTTTGTGTGTGTGAACACAGTCTTACCATTTGGTGCAGATGTCTGCATAGGTAAATACCAGACCAGCCATGCTGCCAACTGAGGACTATACATAGGTAATGTTCACCTTCTGTCTAGATGCAGTCCCTTTACCTATGTGGGGAACCATGTCCAAGCCTTTTTTGACCATTGCCACTACTTTATGGGCGACTGCAAGTGTTATGAACCTGAGTAGCCAGATCTGTCACCACAGTTTGTGCATTTATATGGTTGTTGTTGATGTGGGAAATAGTGGGTTCATGTCCTCACCATATGGTACAATAGTACTGTTTTCTGCATTCAGCTGGAGGCCAGGACCTAGCCACCATTTCATACCTGCTGTATGACCCCATTGCAGAGTGTTAATTTCTGGGATGACAGACAGCACACTACTCACAGTTGCCACAGTTTTAGGCAGTACCTACATGTGTGGGAGGTGGCACTTTGCAGTCATGCCTTCATACATGTGGAACATTGTGGGCAGAAGCTAGTCACAGGGCATACATGTCTACATATTGCACACACATAGGCAACACAGGATAGGGTTTTTATCTTATCAAATGTGGAATGTGGGACACGTCTTGTAGTACTGTGACACTTGGCATGACATACCATAACCCATGGCAAGTGCACCAGGCAGGACTTCCCTTTGTTTGCCAATATGACTACTTATTTGTATCACATCACCATAGGTTATGCTAATTATCATACCAGTAAGGTGCTTCTGATGTGAAGTAACTGCCTTATGCATGTAGTAGACAACCTTAGCAGATGTGTGTTGTCCTACTCTCTGGGAGCCTCTGTATTGTTTGTGTCATTGTCACAGGTCACACCTGGCTAAACATGGGCTGCAACCTACAGTGCAGGACAGGTAGTGGCTATAACCCCCACATATACAGATGTCTTCAGAATGTCCTGTTTGCCACATATTTTTGATACATTTGCCATAACATTGTGGTTTTCTTGCAAAGTTGTGAGAATTCATTAAAGACTGATGTTACACAACACTGACAGATATTTGCCTCAGACGTCTTACCCTTCAGAAAATGCATGCAAATGCACAACCTGTTATGCTATCTCCTGTGTATGTCAGCACAATATTTAAAGATTGTCCCTAATATGTGGCCTTTGTCCGACTTTTCTGCATGGATTTCTACAGATGTCTTTCTGCAAGGGGTCAAGAGGTATGTCTGTGGCCATAATACCGGCACAGTGCTGCAAGGAGATATACACACACCCACTCATGAACTGCCCTTGTTGACAGTAGATCCCTACTTGTTTAGTTATACGTACAATAGTGCAATAAGCATAGCTCATGAACTACAGAGGTTATACAGTTTTGCAGTGTCTGCCATTACTACTCTGGAGTTAACAGGGTGGCACAGGCACACAAATGGTATGGTCATTTCACACACACAGGCAAGACAGTCACACTGCTACAGAGGATATGCATACACAGAGACACAGTCACCAGTACTGATATTACAACCCCTACCTATCTAGTTGTGTGCAGTATAATGCATATGCCATGTAGCTGATATGCCTGGGGCATACCCCATTAGAACAATACATGTGGACAAAGCCTTCAATAATGGTGTGATACAGGCCCAACAATAGGGAAAGATTTTACATAGATAACTGATAGAGGGACCAGTTTCATATTACTATTACTTTTCCGAAAGGTATGACATTTGACACTCAAGATGTCTGCCATTATTGTCTAACTTCAGCTCTTAATGTTTTCCCAATGATTGGTCAGGAAACCATAAGTTTATAACACACAAACTGTATGAGCCAATCATCTGGACATTCTGCAAAATTGTATATATTTGAGAGGTATGGCCTGCAGAGTGTAAAACAGTGCTTCCATGTTTGATGACAGCAACAGGTCCTGTCAATGCAATGGGGGGTGTCCAGATGGTGGAACAGGCCTCAAAATGGTATAACCAACACACACACAGTTGGCAGTATTGAGATTAGCATCCCTACCTGTCTAGTGTATTGTACTATAGAGCTACATATTTATCACATGTGCCACAACGCTTATATGCCTACAAAGTGTCCAATGCTGTATCCAAGGTTGATGACATCGACAGGCCCGGCCAATTAATGCAATATGGGTGTTAGGAGGCCTCAAAATGCTATAACCAACCCACACACACACACAGCCACAGGGGATATAATCCTCACACACACAGCAGTCTTGAGATTAGAGCCCCTACCTATCTAGGTTGTATGTAGTTTAGTGCTATGTATGTATCACAAGTGCCATGGATCTTGTATGCCTGCAAAGTGTCCAATGCTGGATCTAAGCTGGATGACATCCGCAGGCCCTGTAAAGTAGGGCAATGGGTGGTCTACAAGGTGAAACAGGCCTCAAAATGTTTTAACCTACAAACACACACAGTTGGCAGTCATGAGATTAGAACCCCTACCTATCTACTTATATGTACCATAGTGCTACATATTTATCACAAGCACCACAGGTCTTATATGCCTGCAAAGGGTCCAATGCTGTATCTAAGGTGGATGACATAGCAGGCCCTGTAAAGTAGGGCAACAGGTGGTCTACAGGGTGAAACAGGCCTCAAAATGGTTTAACCTACAAACGGACACAGTTGCCAGTGGTGAGATTAGAACTCATACCTATCTAGTTGTATGTACTACATAGTTATCTTATGTGCCACAAGGCTTATTTATGTGAAGAGTGTCTGACACTGCTGTTGGGGTGGATGACATCAAGTAGCTGCTGACAGGTGGGCCATTGATGTGGATGACACTAGTATTAGGCCCATAAAATGGGTGACCATTACACAGACATAGGCCCATTGGGCATGCGCATTCTGCAGTAAATGTAATAGATACAAAAAACACACATACACACACAGCAGGTGATGTGTTAATACAACCTTTACCACACTACTATTACACAATGGCACTCACCTTCATACTTGCACATGCCATTGATGACAATTGGTGTGCAAATGGCTGCAGCAGTACGTCTCTGTATGCCTTTCTGGGTGTGTCGCTCTCTATCTCTGTCTGTCTCATTCTCTCCCCCATGTCTGCTGGTCTATAATTGTTATATTTGCATATGTTACCTATATAAATATATATATATGTATGTCTATCACACTCATCAGATGCAGATATATCTTATATGTGCCACATACAGATAGATGAGGGAAATCCTGTCTGCTGGAGGTGGTGAGAGACAGTTAAGGTGTACATAGCTCTGTGTAAGCAAAGACATATATGGACAACACAGCTCAATAGTCAGATGTGGGTTTAGACATGGGCTGTACTTAAGTGCAAGAGGATGCCCAGTATGACCTTCAATAGTGACAGTGGGATTCCAGTCCAGAGCTACCTGTAGTCAGTTCCAGACATTTTTGTGCTACAGCCGATTGGCTGATGAACTTGTGTAAACAGTCCAGCACCTCAGTGATATACTGGCTGAAGGATCTCCTGGCTGTGTGCTATCCTTATTAACAGAGTCATATCCTGGGGTTGGTACAGAATGCATTGGACTGAGCAGAGTTTTCCATAATATGTGTGATATATTCTACATAGCACTGTGATTTCCTGGTATGTCAGTAGCAGATAAAGTAATGTAAGGGAGCAGTGACAAACATTTGTTTACTGGCTCCATACACTGCTGGAAACTATGTTGTAGCAGAAATTGTTCTAGTGTGCACATTCTAAGTTTGGTTGGCCAGTGGTTCCCCTTCCCATTATATGTGCCTCTCTGTCCACAGTTGCTGCTATGTATTTGTAGTTTTGGCATAAGTGGGTTAGAAGTCATAACATCACACATAGGGTTACAGACTTCACACCTCTGACTGTACCTGTTTAGCAGGTTATCCATTATTGCCCCCTCATACATCTGCTCATACAGTTTGTGTTGCACTGTTATTATCAGGCTACATGCTGGCCATGGTTCTCAAACTGTTACAGACAGACATCTGCACAAGCCCATATATAACAGTCAGACAGAGGCCCAGACATGGTGGCAGGCTCTTAATATTGCTCTTCCAAATGTAGACATTTGTTAGAATGGTTTTGCATTAGCTTGCATTTACTTATGGGTATGACATCTGCATCTCAACTGTCTGTCACTGATGTTTTCACATCGACCTTTATTGGTTTGCAAATAGTTTGCCAGGCAAATGCAATGTTATGACAAGCAGAACAGATATATGAGGCATACGTGTGGACATTCTGTGACACCCTGTCATTCCAGGTGTATGGATGGTGCCCACTGACTTGTCAGTACTGACACAGTAACATGGCCTTTATATCCTGCCAGTAGACTGACTTGTTACAACCTGCTGTTCTACTAGGGACTGTAGGTTACTCAGAGCTAACCTGAGGAAGCGCACTAGGTTAGTGCGTGAAAGCGCTTGTTCTCTCTCTCAATAAATTGCTCAACTGTTCATGGTGTTTCGTGGTGGTTCCTTGCAAGTCTACAGATAGGTTACTCAGAGCCCTCAGAGCTGTGTACTGTCCATATTTGTGGTCCCCTGTCCCACCATTGTCCAACTTTCCTGCAGCAACAGACAGTGTGTACAACTTCCATTGGTGTAGCTGACATGCAAAATAGTTGGCATGGCCAGTCTCAAGCCATGGACCTTGCCAACCACAGTACTGTACTTAAACCAGTAAGTCACAACAGCCACCAAGTGCCTGACACTATTAACCAAAAAATACATAGCACATTGACCCCTGCATATCGTAGAAATGGAACAAGCTATCAAGTTGATTGTGACAGCCCTTGGAATGTGTGGTCTGCTATTACCTTACAAACATAAATGTTACTGTATTTGTATGTGAACACAGGTGTGTTTGGGGGAGGGGGCATACCTCTCAACTGTACACATCTTCACAAACTGTCCAGATGTTTGGCTCATATTTTGGTTCCACTTTTCATAACATTGTGGTTGTGTGGCAAATAGTGAAATCATTTCAGTCTGAAGTTAGAAAGTAATGACAGACTGAGTTTCAGACTTCTTCCCCTTCAGATAATTCATGCTACTGCAACACCTGTTATTCTATCAACTTTCTATGTTTGTAAGAGCAATAGTTAACACTTGACCCTGTTTGTGGCCCTTTGCCCCACATTTTTTATGGCTTTGTACAGATTTCATGCTGTAAGAGGTTTAGAGGTATGTATGGGACTCCAACATTGACATCTATGCATTTTATTTATTTATTGACATTTAACTGGGAAAGTCCACTGGGTCAAGTGACCCACTTTCAGTGGAGGCCCGGGGAGAAAAGCTCCACAAACACTGTATAATACAAAAGCATATAAACATATATAATCTTATAAAAAAGGTATACAAGATTGATGTAACAGGTGCTTATATTTATAACATATGGGAACATTATTTCCTTGTAATAATGTCATTGAATTACACAAATATAGTCACATATACAATATCGATTGTTAAAAAAAAAAAAAAAGAGGCTAGTAATAAAAATATAAGACTTTTTTTGGATTAAAAAATAAAAGTAGTAAAATATCTAAGTAGAAACAGAAAAATAGCATTGCAATCATCAGATAGGCAAAGAGCAGAAACTGCACATCTTGTGGCTGCATGATGATGAATGTTTTTTTGAGCTCATAAAGGTATTATGTGAGGCTAGGGAAAGAATGATTATGGGGGTTTATGTTACATTTGCAGATGGGGTTTAGAAAGTGTTGTTTTAGAGCAATTTTAAATGGTTTGAGTGAATTGAGTAGAGTGATGTGAGAGGGGATGGTATTCCATATCTTGACAATGCTGTGGTAGTACAGATACTGACCAGCTCTCTTTTTTGGTTTGGATACCTTTAAGAGATGTTTTATTAGTGGATGTGTATGTATGTGGGTGGGAGTTTATTCTTGTAAGATGGACTGGAGTGCAGGGCAGTTACTTGGTTTAAATAGTAAGTTATGGGCAAGATTGAGTGTAATATAAGTAGTGGGGGAATTCGAACCAGCTGAGATATAGCTTGGCAATGGTGTGTACGATTTGACAGAGCAGTGGCAAATTTAGCTATTTTATAATAGCATGCTTGAAGCTTATTAAAAAGTTGCATGTAGGTTGGTAAATATTGGGCTTCCATAGAAAGGGAGGGAATGAGTAGTGTGTTGTCAAGATAAATTTTATGACTATAAAGTTTACCTAGTTTGCAATGGGTCTTCTTTATTGAATTAAGGATGTGTTGCTCAAATGTGAGTTTATTGTTGATAGTTATATCTAGCAGTTTTGAAGAGTTTACTAGTTCAATTTCTGTCTTATTTTGTGAGAAAATTTTAAAATCTGTGTGCGGTGGTCTTGTATAGAAAAGTAGGAGCTTGTTTT